>NC_133621.1:16950867-16993367 GCF_048593235.1 Sminthopsis crassicaudata | reverse complement strand
GCTATTATTATACCCATTTTACAGATGAAGAAACTGAAGCAGATGGCTTAGTGATTAGAATTTAGGTCTTCCTGATTCTAGAGACAGTTCTCTATCTACCTTGTCACCTCGCTGATTCTGTTGTTAAATAAAAGCTATGTTTAGAGAGAAAGGAAGATTAATCTGCAAATGAGTTTTTTTTTTTTGGTAAGATTATTCCCATAAAGGTAAATGCAGACTCTTTCATGTTCAACGAAAGGTAATTTAATGAAGATTGCTGAGTCCTATGTAAACAAAGTTTTCCTATTATTGAAAAAGAAAGCTTTTTTAATCACTCAGCAGCTGGTAAATGTTAAGTTTTCATCTCCAAGAATTCATTAAAAAGGAAAAAACAGGAATTTTAAAGCCTTTTACATACATCAGCTAGAGTACCGACTTCCCCTCAGAATTCATTAAGCAGAGTGAGGATGCATTTGATTTTTTCATCCTGAGGATGAGAGAAAAGAAAGTGACAGAATAGCAAATCATGCCTCGGTGACCCAGGGACTCAGTGAGCAATGAAAACGAGCAAAATCCAAAAACGACTGTCTGCTTTTCACCCAGAAGCTACTTCTCACTTTCCCTCGGACCTTCCCCTCGAGCTTCATGGACCTCACCACAGCCGTGAGGACACAGATTGCTCCTTGTCTCTGTTGGCACTTGACGGACTGTTGTTGTGCCACAAAAAATGGCCAAGGGGAAGGGCGTCAGAGAAACCCGGATGACTCGTATGAACTGAGGCAGGACAGGTTAGGCGGGACCAGCAGAACTATTTACACAAGCACAAGAAAGACTGATGAACACCCCAAATCAATGACCGACTCCAATGCTGGAAGAGGGGTAATGATATGCTGGATGATTGTTGGTGGAAAAAGAACCCACTAGACTGCAGAAAAATGAGACATTTATTCTCTGGGGCATCGAAATGGACTAGCTCTGGTCTCAGGAGAACTGAGTTTGAATCTGACCTCAGCTACTTGCTGTGTGACCCTGGGCAAGTCCCTTAACCCAAATTGCCAAAGAAACCAATGGGGTCATGAAGAGATGGACATGACTGAAGGAGAATGACAACCTTACAGATCAAAGCAGATCCATCCCTTCCCAATCCGTATGAATGGACCTTTGCTATTGTCCTTCAATAATTTTCCCCTGGGGGGTTCACTGAAGCCTGGGATATTCTTTCTTCCCTTCCCCACCCAAATTGTCTTGGATTTCTCTTGTACATTTTTCTCTGTTATTGGTCCTAATGGAACACACGTTCTCTAAAGGCAGGGGTCCTTTCATTTTTGTCTCAGTGCTGATTGTCCTGTCGCTGAGAGTCTAGCACTAGCTCCACCACTGAGGGGGGACTGGCCCATCTTTTTGTCTGTTTCCCCAGTCAGCCATTTCTGTGAGGACCTCTTTTCTTGTGCAGTTCTTTGCTTACAATGTGTCCCAACTGGCTCACCCCCTGTGCTTCTCGCCTGGCTTCTGGGTGACTGTCAGTGTTCACCGACTGCGACATTCTATGACTTGCAGACATAGCACCGGAAGAATATTGGTCTTAAAAGATAGGCTTTTTCCAACACACAAAAATATTTATAGTTCTGTGGTGGCCGAGCCCTAGAAACTGAAAGGAGCCGGCCTTTAGTTAGGAAACGGTTAAACAGATGACGGCCGAGAGATGTCATGGAATAAAATTGTGCCATGAGGAATGAGCACAAGGAGGCTTTCAGAGAAAGCTGAATGACTTTGCCTGAACTAGTTCAAAGGGAATAAATCCAGAGTCACTGACACAAGAACATCACTGAAGGGATAAACACTGAGGGTGACCAAAGTTGTGGCCGGTCACCAGGGCGGGGATGGGCGATGGTACCTGGCCCCTCCTTGGGACAGACCGGTGCAGGACAGCAATGTCCGAGGGAGAGCCCTTGGTCATGGCCAAAATGGGAATTTGTTTAGCTTTATTCTTCATATATCCCAAGGATTTTGCTTTTCTTTCTTTTTCTCCCAGGAAAGGAAAGAGAGAAAAATATTTGTTAATTAACATAGACCTATATATTTCAAACAAATAAGCCTTTGTTTCATTATGTCGCAGCTTCCTACAAGTGTATACCACTGTCATCCTGGTCAATGCTGGGTCAGCTTTTGCTTCATTTGTACCATCACTGTACACACACTGATGGGCACGCTCTCTATGGGCAGGCAGTCATCTGGACCCCACAGTCCTTAACAGGAGGTGCTCCCCTCAGAAGTATTTTTTAAAAGGAAGTCATCAAAATAAAATACATTTTACTAACTCCAAAAACAAATAACTAAAGAAATGCAATAAATGAACTAACATAATAGGAGGAATAAGGAAATATCTGCCGCTTGTATTCAATAAGTCTGATTCTATTTTTAAAATATAAAATAGTACCTCAAGCCTTTGTGGAAGGAGCTAACTGCAAAAGCAGCTCTCACAGGATGGGTGAACACAGAAGCAACCACAGGAAAACCACAAGAAGTCGCATGGGGGAGAGAAGCTCCCCTTTGAGTTTGGAAAAAGCTAAAACTCAGTTTTGAAAGAGCTTTCATTGTTTGGAAGTGTTGTCCCCTACCCCTCAGAGGGAGAGATGGAAGGAGGGGAGCCGTTCAGACGAGAGATTCAAGTAAGATTAACCGGAATGGGGCACATATACAAGCGTCAGAAGCTCTGAGAGCTCAGAAGGGACTTTCAAGCTCAACATGATCTCATCTATCCCAGGAGTCCAAGAGTCATTAAATTAACAACTGATTTTTGTATAGTGCATCAGTGCTCGCCAAGTCTCACTTGAGCTTCCCTCAAATGATATGAAGTAAATAGATTAGATTTTATTTTCCAGGTTTACATAAATTTAACAATGGGGTCCAGAGAAGCCAGGACTTGTCCCTGGCTGGACAGCAAGTGGCAGAGACTGAAGCCCAGGTCTTCCTGACTGGAACCCCACACTTTGGTCATCATGTCACATCATCTTTCCTAAGAGCAAACCCTGACTTACAACTTATTCCCAAATCTAAACAGCCTTTGTACCCTCCTGGAGGCTTCATTTCCCCCTAGGAGAGATGAGGAGAGTGTGTAATCAAGGAAAGGAGAGACGCCATCTTTGGGGCAGGTTTCCCATCGGTTTCCTCCGTCTTCGTCCAGAGGGGTCCAGAATACCCAAAAAGTTGGGAAATCCTGGATGTACCACGAGGCTCAGGGACACGCGAGCAGGCCCCAAGTGGCTGTAGGGCCCCTTGGTAGTAAATCACCTTAAAGAACTGAAGAGAGCCTTCTTAGATCTGCAAGCAGGACTTTTACCCAAGGAAGGGATCAAACTCCCGAGTTTTAAATATCCTGGTCTCGGAGTAGATCCCAAACCCAGTACGGATGGACTTTGCAGTGCTGCTAGTGAGGACAGGCTCTCATCGCCTCCAGCCTGGATACTGAAATGGCCTTTGGGCTGGTCTTCTGGCCTCCAGTCTGCCCCCGTCCAGTCCCTCCTCCGCCCAACTGTCCGGTGATCTTCTGAAAGTGCAGGGGGGATCGTGGCACTCCACCATTCAGAAAGTCCAGTGTCTCCTTCCCGCCACTGGATCACGGACAGACGTTATCACCTTGACATCTCCAAGTTAGGAAGCCATGCTTAATTCATTAATGAAGAAGTTGATTGAGCGGATAATGTATGTAGATCTACCACTGCCCTGGAGACATCATATCTATGAAAAAACGGCTCCGAGAACAGTTACCCTAAAAAATCTCCAGTCTGGAGGAAGCTTCATCCTGTCTCTTCTCTGGCCAGGCTCCCCTTTCTACCTGCTCCCCTCTGCTGCCCCTTGGCTAGGTAATCCCTCCCCCAAAGGTGGACTCTTCCAGCACTTTCCTGCCTGTGACGTCGGAGTTAAAGACTAAGGAGCTTTACAAAGGGAGATTCGCCCTCATTTATAAACCTTGGGCCTCCCAAGCAGCCTCCCCAATGGTTGTTTTGTGGGGTCCTCACCACACTGAGAAGGAATGATGAGAGGCTGATAAAAGCTGGCTTTCCACCTTTACAAGGCCTGGATTCCCTGGGCAAAGCATCCAATTTACCCTAGAATCACAAAGCTGGTACTAACAAGGGACCTCCGAGGACACCTAGTTCATATACTGATTATAACCTTAACTTGGGATCTGTGAACTTTAAAGAAGAATTATTTCGGTCACTGTATTTCAATTTACTTGACTTCCTTTGTAATCCCATGAATTTTATTTTAATGCATTTAAAAATATGATTCTGAGAAGGACTTCATAGGTTTCATCTGGGGTCCAGAATAACAAAAAAGTTAGGAAATCCCAGATGAAAGGATCTCTCCACGGAAGATGCTGCCCACTGGGTTTACAGCTTCAGATAAAGCAAAAGAATGATTGAAGAGTGAATGAATGAAAATAAGCAATGAGAAAAAAACCATAAGTAACCTTCAAGGAAGCAATTATAAAATATTAATTAGAAAACTGCTTCAGATTTCACTTTTTCAGCTTTAAAATAGAGCTGTGATTAACAGGGTGGGGGCTACAACCTTTCAAAGGCTCACTGGCTGATACCTGGTGTGGCAGGCCTTGAGACCCCCAGGAGGCCTACGTGGCTGGGGCCAAGGCACATCTCAGTTCCTGACTTCATCAGCATTGTCCCTCGGCCCTAAGTTTTATCAGGTGAACAGAACTGAGAGAATCTTTTCCGATCTCGCTGGTGCTCTCTGACCTGTGTGGTCATCCATCATGGAGACCCCTGTGCCTTGAGAGTCCCATGGATGCTGCAATCACTTTGTAAGCATGTAAGTAAATAAGGAAGCAAGCAAGCAAGGAAGGAAGGAAGGACAGAAGGAAGGAAGGAAAGAAGGAAGGAAGGAAGGAAGGAAGGAAGGAAGGAAGGAAGGAAGGAAGGAAGGAAGGAAGGAAAGAAGGAAGGAAGGAAAGAAGGAAGGAAGGAAGGAAGGAAGGAAGGAAGGAAGGAAGAAAAGAAAGGAAGGAAGGAAGAAAGGAAAGGAGGGAGGGAGAAAAGAAGGAAGGATCAAAGGAACGAAGGAAGGGAAGGAGGGAGGGAGAGAGGAAGGAAGGAAGGAAGGAAAGGAAGGAGGAAGGAAGGACAGAAGGAAGGAAGGAGGGAAGGAGGGAGGGAGGGAGAGAGGAAGGAAGGAAGGAAGGAAAGAAGGAAAGAAGGAAAGAAGGAAGGAAGGAAGGAAGGAAGGAAGGAAGGAAGGAAGGAAGGAAGGAAGGAAGGAAGGAAGGAAGGAAGGAGGGAAGGAAGGAAGGAAGGAAGGAAGGAAAGGAAGGAAAGAAGGAAGGAAGGAAGGAGGGAAGGAAGGAAAGAAGGAAGGAAGGAAGGAAGGAAGGAAGGAAGGAAAGGAAGGAAAGAAGGAAGGAAGGAAGGAGGGAAGGAAGGAAGGAAGGAAAGAAGGAAGGAAGGAAGGAAGGAAGAAAGGAAGGAAGGAAAAAAAGAAAGGAAGGAAGGAAGAAAGGAAAGGAGGGAGGGAGAAAAGAAGGAAGGATCAAAGGAACGAAGGAAGGGAAGGAGGGAGGGAGAGAGGAAGGAAGGAAGGAAGGAAAGGAAGGAGGAAGGAAGGACAGAAGGAAGGAAGGAGGGAAGGAGGGAGGGAGGGAGAGAGGAAGGAAGGAAGGAAGGAAAGAAGGAAAGAAGGAAAGAAGGAAGGAAGGAAGGAAGGAAGGAAGGAAGGAAGGAAGGAAGGAAGGAAGGAAGGAAGGAAGGAAGGAAAGAGGGAAAGAAGGAAGGAAGGAAGGAAGGAAGGAAGGAGGGAAGGAAGGAAGGAAGGAAGGAAGGAAGGAAAGGAAGGAAAGAGGGAAAGAAGGAAGGAAGGAAGGAAGGAAGGAAGGAAGGAAGGAAGGAGGGAAGGAAGGAAGGGAGGGAGGGAGGAAAGGAAGGAAAGAGGGAAAGAAGGAAGGAAGGAAGGAAGGAAGGAAGGAAGGAAGGAAGGAGGGAAGGAAGGAAAGAAGGAAAGAAGGAAGGAAGGAAGGAAGGAAGGAAGGAAAGGAAGGAAAGAAGGAAGGAAGGAAGGAGGGAAGGAAGGAAGGAAGTAACATATGGGGTTAGCTCTCTCAAAGCTGCTCCTTTCCTCCCAACCATTAGGTTCCAATTTCTATGTGGCCACTCCCGTGGCCATTGCTTCCAGGAGGTGTAATTTCTTGGATAACTGAGCACAAATTCAAAGATCTATTTACTGCCGATAGTTAACTTACAAATCACAATTACTATGAACACTATTAGCGATTACTGATTACTAACAGAAGACATCAAATGGAATAGTGGTTAGAGAGTAAATACGGGGGACGAGAAGCTCTGGGTTCAAATTCTGTTCCTGGGTAAGTCCCAAACAACGTCGAATAGAAGGAGCCAAGCAGATTGATACAGGAGTTTTCTTACACTAATGACGTCACAGCCTCGTCCTGGATGTGTCCCACGGAGTAAAGACAAAAGAAACCCAGAGAGAGAGTATAAATGAAGCCACGAGGCAGGGCTGGTTATGGCGCAGTCCCTGCTCAGAACTTCACTTTGCCTAAAAGGACCAACCTGTGCTTTCTCTGATCGTGCTTCCTGTGCTCGGCCCAGCTCGGCAGGAGGCCGTTCTCCTGGGCCCTTCATGTCTGGCTGCCCATCCTGGGCCATCTCTCAGGAGCACAGACTTAGAACTAGAATGGATGGGACCGCCAATTCACTCTGTCCTGGACCCAGAATTCCCCCGTGCCCTCAACTCCGGATCAAGACTTCCTATAAAGGGGGGCAGGCTTTCCATCACTCTTCAGGTGGCTCTATGTCTGAGAAACTTTTCTTCCCCACGAACTCAGTTACTTTCTATTAGTGATTCTCGTCCTCCCCTTTGGGGCTCGGCTGAAGAACTCTGATTTCTCTTCTGTGTCTGTGGGACATCTTCCCGAATACTCGAAGATAATCCCCCTGCTCTTCCCCCAAAGACTCCTCTTCTTTAGCCTAAGAGAGCCCACGTTCCTCAAGCCAATTCTCATGGAGCAGGGAATCCCGGCCCCCACTAGTCCCTTCTGGACTCGCTGGCCACCTTCGGGACCAGGGCTTCTTAACCCCATGGGCATCATGGGTCCCTTTCCTAGAATGGCGACGCCCAAGGATCCGCTCATTAAATGCATAAAGTAAAAAGAGAAACCAATTCTGCTAAAAAGGAGGCGTGATTTTTTTCACCCACATCCAGGCTTATGGATGCTTGAAATGTATTCAAAGACTCCAAGCTAAGAACCTCCGCTTCATAGAACTACTGTCTTTTCTAAATTGTGGACTTGGCGTTAAGCCCACGTGGTCTAACCAGAGACTCCAAGCTGGTAGCATCAGTGCCACAGAGAAAGAGCTAGAAGGGCCTCAGGGCTCACAGAGCGCACCCTCTCTTTTTACAGATAAGAACACTGGTTCAGAGAGTTTGAGTGACTGGCCCTGGCTCGTACAACCACCAAGTATCTGAAGCAGAACCTGCATTCGGTTCTTCTTGACTTTCAAGTCTGACATCCACTTCACAGTCACAATCTGCTTGGAGGCGAGGGCAGAATGGGCATTTTCTGAGCACAGATTATGTAACATCTTTATAGCACTTTAGGGCTTACAAAGTGTTTTCCCCACAACCATTCTGAAAAAAATGACTAAAAATATTGAGTGCATGGGCTGGGGGGAGGGGAAAAGGGACATAAATGAACGATGGGTTCATGAATTATTGAATGAAGGAATGATAAAACATTCATTAAGCATTTACTACAGGCCGGGGATCACTGTGCTAAGTGTAGGGAATGCAAATTCAAGTAGGAGACAAGACCCTGTCCCCAAGGTGCTTAATTCTAACCGGAGGACAGGTCATAAAAAGAGAGGCACATATCCTAGCAAGGTTTGGAAGGCGGGGGGCTAATTTCAGGTAAAATGAGGTAAACACATCTCCCAGATTCCAGAGCCCAGGGGCCCAGGGAGCCTGGCCCTTATACCCCATGGCAGGATGAAAGAAGCTCATGATCATTAAATGAGATCTTTTCTTCTTTTCTCTTCTCTTCTTTTCTCTTCTTTTCTTTTCTTTTCTTTTCTTTTCTTTTCTTTTCTTTTCTTTTCTTTTCTTTTCTTTTCTTTTCTTTTCTTTTCTTTTCTTTTCTTTTCTTTTCTTTTCTCTTCTTTTCTTTTCTCTTCTCTTCTTTTCTTTCTTCTTCTTTCTTCTTCTTCTTCTTCTTCTTCTTCTTCTTCTTCTCCTTCTTCTTCTTCTTCCTCTTTTTCTTCTTCTTCCTCCTCTTCTTCCTCCTTTTCTTCTTCCTTTTCTTCTTCCTTTTCTTCTTCCTCTTCCTCTTCTTCTCCTCCTCCTCCTCCTCCCCTCCTTCTCTTCCTCCTCCCCCTCCCCCCTTTTTTTTTCTTCCTCCCTGCCCCAAAGATTACAAGCATGTGCTATTGCTCTTTGTCATTAGTCCTTTATACCAGAATTTTCACGGGCAGGATGGAATATTCTGCGCCCATCTTTTCCTTCCAGCTTTCCCTTTGGCACCGGGGTGGGAAAGAACAGGTTCAGAATTATCCCGGCTGCTGTGTCTATCAGGGAATTTCTCACGATCCTAACAGGTGCATGGGGATACAAGACCTGAGTCTTGGAAGCTGCCCGTCTATCAGCCCACATGCTCCGAAGAGCCCCCGTACAGTAAGCACAAGAGCGGTCCTGTATTCTCTGCACATCTCAGCCAATTATGTGATAAAAAGAAATGTGAGACCATTACCACGAATGCGGGGCCAGTCACTTAGCTCTGCTGCCTTCTGAGGAGGAAGAATGAAATGGACTTGACAGTCAATGTTACAGTTGAGAATTTTTAAAAAGTCTCCAGCAGGATAAAAGCTTTAAAGTCCTATTGTTCCCGTGCTTTACCCCTCTGAGGTCAGGAAGGGAGCCTGCATCCTTTCATGCTGTGACTGCCCAGTGGTGGTCCTGATTTAACTTAAAAAACCCCTACTGTGTGCCCACTCCCATATAGAGCGTGCTTGTGCTCCAGAAAACGCTGGTTGTTAAATATTCAGGGCCAGCATTATTAACACTTGGAAAATTGGCAAACTCCCCAAATCAGAGCTAGATTTATTGTTTTATAGGGTGTCTAGACTTAAAAAAGTGATGGAGAAAGCGTTAATAATGCAGTTTCTCTAACAGATTCAGCCTCTCATCCTCCCTCCATTTTTTAGCCTAAACATTTTCCTCACGGTGCATAAGAATATTCTAATCAACCTGATCAGTGGTAAGGAGAGGGACTTCAGACTTCTCTACCAGCTCTGACATTACTCTGGCCTTTTTCTGGGGACTCTGGAGGAAAGGTCTTCTCAGAACTGGAATTAGGCCAGGAGATTAATTTTAACAAATTTTACCCAAAGCACTTTTTATGAAGGAAAAAAACAACAACAAATCCTGAACCCAACATACCAGTGGCTCAATGGGCTGTGTATGTGAATTGCCCTTAGGATAGGTCCTAAACAAAACCTCCAATGATTCGAGGAGTAAAGAGTTGCTCTTAGGGAACCTTGGGATTTGGGGGAAAGCAGTTTTGTATATTTGATCAAGAAAATAAGATTGTGGGGCAGCTGGGTGGAGCAGTGGGTGGAGCACGGGCCCTGAAGTCAGGAGGACCTGAGCTCAAATCTGCTCTCAGAGCCCAGAGCCGGGCAAGTCACTTAACCCCAACGGCCTCAGCAAAAAAATAAGAATTACAAAATAAAAAACATAAAAAAAGAAAACAAGATCCTGTGTGACTCCCCCCCCTCCTCCCCCCCCCCCCTGTATTCCTCGCCTTTGCCAACACCATATTTACATTATTTATGCTTATTCATGTCATTTACATGGATGCTCTCAATAGAATGTAGACTCCTTGAGGGCAGGAAATGTTTTTCTTTGTAACCTAGAACCCAGGAGGACCAGAGCACTGAAATTCCTTGGGGGATGCTTGATGACTGATTGGCTGACCGACGCCCCTATTAATAAATACGTCACATCACAAAACGGATGCTCCCCGGCCTCCAGGACTTGTGTCTGAGAGGAATTTTGGCCCAGATTTGCCGGAGAACTGGGGGTGAGCGTCTGGGCAGACACGGCAGGCCGCCCCTGCACGATGAACCTGTGCTGTTCCACGAGGTCAGTGGGTCGTTTTGGTTTGTGTTAGCTACCACCAGGGGGGTTCTGTTGGACAGGCAGGAAGGGGAAACAGAGAGGGATTCTCTAGGAGGTGACCACGGTGTTCTAAAAAGAGCAGCAATAAGACACTTTTTTAAGCATTTCCTAAACCACCCAAAATAGAAATGAAAACGGCAGACCTGGCTCTGGTTTCCTTCGCTTTGCTGTTGCTCACAAGCACCAGAGACACCGTGGATACAAACCTCATCCGTCCGGGGAGGGCTGAGGAAAAGAGCGTGGGCCTGTGGGCACTTTTGGAGCCCCTTAGTCAGACGCCTCCAAGGCCGACAAAGAGGCTAAAATGTGGGGTCTCCAGCGAGCGACCCTGAAGAAAAGGACTGTGTTTGTTTTTCAGTTTTGTGAAGCCCCCGTCATCACGAAACGCTCCCCACGAACTCGGGGCCGCTCTGCTTCCTGGTTTCCAAGCTGAGGTTGGTGAGCATCGGAAGCACGACCGACCGAGAATACAAATGCTTAAGATGCTGCGAGATGGGCCCGCCATAAAATGTTAATGGGAGTCAGAGGGAAAGTTGGCCAATATCAATACCCGGCTGCCGATGGATCGGGGTTAGAAGGAGAAGTGTCGTAATACTGACCTCCCGAGGACAGATGATCCTCTTGGGTCTGGGCGCTTCCTGCTGTAACTGGTACACTGTCAAAGAGAAAAATGCAGTCCGTGATCACGGGGAAACGTACACAGACACACAAACACGCACTCAGAGGGACACAAACGCTCCTCAGAAACTAAGAATGCAGTTTTTTCTTAAGGGAGAAAGGGACATCCTTAGATCACAGAATCAGGTCATTTATATGGAAATTAGTCACTGAGAATGTAAACTGACAAAATTGATTTTTTTTTTTAAATTCTTATGAGGCTGACTTTGTTGGATAATTGTTACCGGCACTGTTCATTTTATGATTTTCTTGGAAGTCTAGATATGATTGAAAATATTCTGAATATTTTAAAGAGAGACGATCACTTGGGAGTACCTAACGGCAAAGCCAAATGACAGGATCTTGAATTTAAATGTTAATGTCAGAGATCTTTGGACGGGCCAGACAAGGGCTGACGTGAAAAGAAGTGTCATTCTCTACAGGCATCTGCAAGGACCCCTCAGAAGGCTCCCTGGGAATGAGCAAAGCGTTGCTCTTTTATTTCTTTTTCCATCTCTATGCTGCCTATCACGATGGTTTCCCTTCCATGTCATTATTTCCCATCCCCCCTCCACCCCTTTCTAGTTCTCTTCCTTCATCTTATTTCCGAGCTCAATAATAGCTCCCTTCCACTTGTTTTCAAGGCAAACTTTAGATTTTGACAGAGCTGAGCAGAGAACTCACAGAATGAAAACCAATTTAGCTTAGCCTGTCACTTTCAATGTGCCTTTTGCCATTATTTCAGTGGCTGAAGCCTGAATGAGTCTTGGTCCTCCTGAAGGCCCACAATTCTGCTTACTCCTGCAGGAAAATCGCAGGGCCATAGTAGAGCCTTTAGATCTCCCACCTTAAAAAAATAAAGGGAGAGTGAGTGAAAAACTCGCGGCTGCTTTCAGCATCTCCACAAAGGCAAAGTTAATTAGGGACAGAATCTGAGTCAAGTTAAAAGTCCATCTGTGTCAACTCCTTCCTCTTAACCCTACTAGAAAACAAAGAGAAAACCTTCTGTGGCAGAAGGTGGATAAATGTTGTAATCGTGGGGCATTCACCTTTCTGGCGTCAGCTCTCTGCCATCTGTCACGTTAAAGCAGACCCTGGTGTCCTTGCGGACACACCGCTGCTCTGGGCATCTGAGAACTCGTGTTTTGGAGTGCCCCCTTCAGCAGAGCGTGTTAGAAGCCGTGGGCGCCCTGGTGATTGTTTAGATCCTCTCCTAATCTTCCATAGAGCAGAAGTTCCATGAGGGCAGAGTTTTGTGCCTCACATAATGCTTGGCTATACCATGTGGTAGTAGGTCCTTAGTAAATACTCACTGACTGACCGAAACGAGGCCTTCTCAATGTATCGTGGCCTTTCTCAGGGCTTTTTGTTTTTTAAATAACAGCACTTGTGGACTTTTCTCTCATCTCTCATCCTTTCCTGGTCAGGTTCTCACCTGCATCCTCCTTGTCACACGCCGTAATCTCCTGCTTCCCGGGTCCCCAAACCCCACCCTGGAGCATCAATATTCCCCCAGTGACACTGTGGCTATGAGTCCTGAGCTCTAAAAATCACAGCTGGGGGGGACCCAGTCTTGAGGGCAGAAGAGGAAAAACCCTGCGTTCCTAGACACGCTGTGAAATGTCAGGCTTTCAAGGGAGTGGCTTCCTTGCTCTTAGGGATGTGAGGGGCCACGAGGATGGGGGACTCCAGGCAGACAAACACCAGGGATGTGCAGCCAATGGGAAGCGAGCCTTCCTCTTGCCAAGGGCTCCTGCCTGCTCCAGGATCACCGCTGGCCCAGACGGGGTACAGCGAGCAGGGACGGGCCCCGGAGGTTGGGCCCCCAGATCTTCTGTGAACATGAGCTATTTTTATGCCTCCAACATTTTAGATAGGAAGGTAGATAGTGAGGTCTTTGATTAGAATGGGGAAAGGGGAATACAACTGTCAGCTACATGTTCTTGCTTGGAGATGGGAAATCCTAGAAGACTCTGGAAAATAGGAGTAATGGCATTTCTCCAATACGGCACCGAGGCCCCTGAGGAGCCACACTACCAGAAGAAGGCATCAGGACAGGGAGACTTGATAAATTATGGATCTGTGCCTTCTTCTCACTCGAATGATCTGATGGAAACTGGTAAACTTAAAAGACAGTAAAATGCTGACCTTTATTTTTTTTCCATTAAGAGCTTCTGCCCATCCTATCCCCTCGCTCCTACAAAGACATGACAACAACCCGTGGACAGAAGGGAGGCTCTGACTTTATTAAAGGCAAGTTGCCAGAGGGACAGCCTGTTATATGGCAGAAGGAAGGCTGCTTTTCAAATTAAATGACACCATGTAGCATCCTGGACAACCAGGGCCCAGCTGGTCCAACTCCCTCACTTTACAGATGAGGAAACTGAGTCTTTGAGAGATCATGTGCCTCACCAGGTTCTCAGGCTGGTGGGCCTTGATTTGGAGGGTTTAGCTGCTGACTTGGCCATTTATCACCTCGCACAAATCCCTTTACCTCTCCAAGGTCTCGTTTCCTCCCTTCTAAAACAAGATTTGATAGACAATGTCTTATGAAACCCTCGCGGGCTGAAGATCTGGAAGATCTATTCAAAGTTATGATCCTAGAACTTTGCCCCCGTTTTAAAAAGGGAATCTTGAGATTTACAGGGCAGCAGGAGAAGGAACAGAGAGGGTTAAGGCCGAAAGGTTTCGTGCATAATCCCAGATCTTGCAGACCTAATCCCAGTGAGGTACCCTGGGAGCTGAGGGAATTCTTCCAAGCGATGCAGACTTTGTGAAGGACCAGGGGAGCCTCCCTGTCCCGTCTGATCCCCTCCTCCCAACCGCTGGGGCCTCCCTCCCCAATTAAACTTGGATTAAACTGCCCTAAATTGCTTCACTTCACATTTGCACTCTGTATATTTATATATGGCGTTATTGTCTCCTGACTAGAATCTAACTCTCTGGGGAGGCTGGTTTCTCTTTGTGCTGTATCTACAGCCCTTGGCACAGTGCATGACTTATCGTACCTGTTTAATAAGTACTCGTGAAGAACGGATCGATCGTTCTTACACGAGGCCAAAATCAGCCCCTGACTTTTGCTTATGGACCATAAGCCAGAGGTCAAAATTCGTGTCCCACAAGGAAAGGGCTCCTGGAAACCCTCCCCCAAGTTGGGTGCCAAAGAGCCGGCCAGACTGGTTTCTGGAGATAAGCGGGCAGTGCCGGACCCTGCCTGCCATGGGCATTGTCTGCCCGCCGATAATGACATCCTGAAAGAGCCACGGGCAGGCCTGAGGGAACCCAAACTTTGTCTAGACTGCAGTTCTTGCCGTATCACTGATTTGACCTATGGAAATAACAATAAATAGCTAGCATTTCTATAGTGCTTCATGGTTGCAAGATATTTTTACAAATATTAGTTCCCTGTAACCTCACTGTAACCCTGGGAGGTAGGTGCTATTCTTTCCCCCATTTTACAGATGAGAAAACAGAGTCAGGTCGAGGTTAAGGGAGTTAGCCAGCAAATATCTGAAGCTGGATTTGAACTCGGGGCTTTTAAATCCACTACATTGGCTAGCGGCCTCAAATTAGCACCATCCACAGCATGACGGGAGGGGGGTGGGGGAGAAATCTCTTCTGGGCCTTCGAATGCAGGAATTACAGTCCCAGACATTTACAGTCGGAAGGCTCCTTACTACAACTCCTCCAACATGCAGGGGCTGGGCCCGCTTTCTTTCTGGAGCAAAGATTTAAGTTTGCTTAGTCATTTTTTCCCCCAGGTTCACACCCCAAAGTGACGACTCTTCGGCTGTTTGGATGTTTTCTTAAGAGTATCTCATGGCGATCGATGATTTAAAAGACCAGCTGTGGTCCCAGCAGCATTCTCTCAGAGCCATAACTAGGGTAGAGAGACAGGGGCTTTGACAGGCAAGCAGGGCAGCAAAATTTAAAGAGCACTGACTTTGTTTTTAGTTTTTCATAGGGAGGAACAACTGAACCTAGCACTGGGTTATCAGAGTCATTCATTTGAACAGGAAGCTGCAAGATGGAACTTCTCCATGTTTCTCTAGCGGGACTGCCCTTCTCCATCCCTCCTCAGCTGAAGGTGTCCCAGGGTCATTCAACCCCTGAGGGGCCTTGCCTCTCTCAGTGTCTTATTTGTTGTTGTCCCCAACCTTACAGATTACTTTACTTTTAAAAGTGAATTAAAGGCACCACAGGGCTACTTACCCTGGGCTCCAGCACTCTAGAATGGGGCATCTGGAAGGGCTTCTGGGGAAGTTTGTAGTAA
This sequence comes from Sminthopsis crassicaudata, assembly GCF_048593235.1. Classification (NCBI taxonomy): domain Eukaryota; kingdom Metazoa; phylum Chordata; class Mammalia; order Dasyuromorphia; family Dasyuridae; genus Sminthopsis; species Sminthopsis crassicaudata. The sequence goes on along the minus strand of NC_133621.1, from coordinate 16,978,255 downwards.
GTAAAACATTTAGGGGGGATGTCTCCCCTTTAGAACTGCAGAAGTGTCTAAGCTTCAGCGGGAGGAACTGCTCCATGGGGCCATATTTCCTACAACACACACCCCCTTTTTGAAGTTGCTTCCTTCTCTACAACCCTGACACTGAGTCTAAGGCAGCTTTCCGCTCTTGGCCCCAATGTGTTTCTGAAACCTGCAGAAGGTGGATCCCTAAAATTCCCCCGGGAACAAGCTCGTCATTAGAACTGAATTCCTGACCCAGGGTTTCTCATCAAATAAACTATCAGTCCGTCACCAAGTATTTATTAAGTGCCTGGCGTGAGCCTTGGAGGAAAGATAAGGCTCTTTAACCATCTGAAGGGTGCATTGTGCTCCAAATTCTTCAGAAAGGGAAGAAATGTAATGGACCTCTGGAGTCTGGCAGCTGAGCTCATGGCTCCGGGACAAGGAGCCTCTCCAAGGCTCCCGGTGAGTCCTCGTCACTAAGACAGGGCCTGTTCTCAGTCCTTGTTGACCCCTCTGCAGGCTGGGAGGCTGCTCTCCAGCCTTTTCTTTCTGCAGCCTGGGACACTGCCCTTCAGCCTCTTACATGGAATTCTCTTTCCTGAAGGCTTCGGGGACACTCTCGCCCCTGCTTCCCCTACCCGTGTGGCCCTTCCATCTCAGGCTCCTGGGGAAAAATCCCTCCAGGGCACACACTCACCATGCTCTGGCTGCCTTTCTCTAGGCATCTACGCTAACGCAGAGATTTCCAAGCTCTCCTGGCTTCAGTTATCGTCCCTGCCCAGCTGATTCTCAGATTTAGGGGTCCAAGCCTAACCTCTGTCTTGGGGCAGCTGGGGGTACAATGGATAGAGCCCCAGGCCTGGGGTACCTGGGTTCAAACCCAGCCTTAGACCGCTCTGTGGTTCTGGGCAAGTCATTTAACTCTGTCTGCCTTGGTTTCTTCATCTGTAAAACAGGCTGGAAAAGTCAACTGGCAACCAGCCTAGATCAATCACCAACTGCCTCTTGTACATCTTGAATTGGATTAGCTCCCCTCCCCCCCAGTACCTTCCCTCTGGAGCACCCTCACATTGCACTGGCTCTACCTTGTCTCCCCATTAGAGGGCTGGGACAAAGCCTTTTCTGTGTCACAAGCCCTTACAGAGCCTGCATCCTACGATGAAATCCATCGAATTTAATGGTCTGGTGCGGTGTTGATTTGGAGTCTGTGCTTGTAGACAACTATTTATAAGGTGTTTCAATGCATTTAATTCAATGCAGTTTAATACTTTTAAAAACGAATGGTTTACTTTAATAAGCAATATAGACTTAAGTCTCAGCCACGTATTGTCATTCCTTCCCATTCTATGTGTTGAGAGAAATACGGTCCCACAGACAGAAGATACCTCCAGATGAAGGTATTTTTCACTGACTCTCCCTCCCTCCTTCTCTGTCTGTGTCTCTGCCTCTCTCTCTCTCTGTCTCTCTCTCTCTCTGTCTTTGTCTCTCTCTCTCTGTCTCTCTCTGTGTCTCTGTCTCTGTCTCTCTGTCTCTGTCTCTGTCTCTCTCTCTCTGTCTCTCTCTGTGTCTCTGTCTCTCTCTCTGTCTCTCTCTGTCTCTCTCTGTGTCTCTCTGTCTGTCTCTCCCTCTCTCTCTCTCTCTGTCTCTCTCTCTCTCTCTGTCTCTCTCTCTCTCTGTCTCTCTCTGTGTCTCTCTGTCTGTCTCTCCCTCTCTCTCTCTCTCTGTCTCTCTCTCTCTCTGTCTCTGTCTCTCTCTGTCTCTCTGTCTCTCTGTCTCTCTCTCTGTCTCTGTCTCTGTCTCTCTCTCTGTCTCTGTCTCTGTCTCTCTGTCTCTCTGTCTCTCTCTCTCTCTCTCTCTCTCTGTCTCTCTCTGTCTCTCTGTCTCTCTCTGTCTCTCTCCCTCTCTCTCTCTCTCTGTCTCTCTCTCTCTCTCTCTCTCTCTGTCTCTCTCTCTGTCTCTCTCTCTGTCTCTCTCTCTGTCTCTGTCTCTCTCTGTCTCTCTCTATCTCTCTGTCTGTCTCTCTGTCTCTCTCTGCATGTAGGTAATATAAAATGTTTCTGGTGTTAAACCATTTGAAAGTTTGCTGTTGCTGTTTTATTGGGCTCCAAGATGAGATGGCAGGCAAGATGGTGCCCCTGCATGCTTGTACACAGGGTAGGATAGAGAACAACCTGATTTGATCCTGTAATAATAAATTGGAACAAAACGAATGTGTTAACTAATAAATGCTCATTAAACATATTTTTGGTTGGATTTAGGCCCTTGTACCCAGGGGTCATTTACTTTAGACTTTTTTTTTCAGTTGATTAAAACAGCATCTATTGCCTTAGAAAATCACAAATTAAGATTATCTATGTTTCATTGCAGTTTTATTTCTTTTGTTAAATATATCTTAATTACGTTTTCACCTGATTTCGACCTCAGTGGAGAGTTTTGAGGGCCACATGCCCTTTGCTCTAGATGGTCCAGGTTTCCTAAAAAGCTGCCTGAGGAGTTCTCAGTGGCTCCTTACTTTTAATAAATTTCCCCACACCCAACAGAGACTTTAGTAGTTGCACCAGGGAGCCCAGAGTGGATACTGCCTTTGCCACTGCCCTAACCCTGCCCTGCAGCTGCCATCTTGCTACTACTGTTGGCATCTGTCCTAGTAGAAAACAATGGAAGGGGGAAAAGTCCCGTAAGAGTTTATAAAGGTGGCTCCCCCCTTTGCCTCTTGGGTATTCCTGGCCATGGCTGCCACTGCTCAGCCCCAGACCAAAAATCTGCTATGAGAGAGGCCCTTTCCTGCCACAGCCAGCTTAGCCTGTGAAGTCTCTCTGTCTGACTCTAGAGAAGAAGCCAAAATGGTTTGGGGGAGATGCTCAAGTGTTCTGACCCACCCCAAAGGCTTGTCCCTTTCCTGCCCCCTGACTAACCAAAACAAAAGCAGAATACAGGCAGGAGCAGAAGAAAATTTCTCCTCCACCCACAATGTTAATTGGAGCAAAAAGATAAAAAAAGACCAAAATAACTGTCACAGAATCTTTCAGATTTGAGAGACCCATTTTGTTGATGTGATCCTGAGGGTCTTCGAGGCTTTCTATTAGCCATTTTTACTTTCAAGCTAAATACGAGTGGGGGACCATGCTTTGTGCCTTTTTGCTCTTGCCTGGGCAGGAAGATTCTGGGAGTATAAGTGTTGCTCTTCCTAGTTTTATTTAGTAAGGGTAAGCAGGCCCAGAGTTGCTGGGGCAGGACAGGGGGGCATTTGGGTGGGCCACAGCAATGAGTATGTCCCCCAAACCTTCTAAACAGCAGTCAGAGGTCGGGGGGACCTCATTTACTACTCAGGAGCTAACTGAGACCCAGAAAACTCTAGTGAGGGCTTTAAGGGGACCCAGGAAGAATCCGGCAGAGCCCCGGACAGCCGCCCTAGCCTGTTTTCCCCACTTGCTAGGTTCCCTGCCGCCTACCTTTGTGTGGGCATATTTGCGGCTCACAAACCCACCACTTGCCCCCTTACTGTCAGCCTGAGTAAAAAGAGTCAGGAGTTGGGAGGGCAGGCAGGAAGCCAGCAGTCACCTATCATCTACATCTTAGGTTCCTGCTGCTTGTGGGCCAGATGCTGTGGGTCTGTGGGCGAGCCGTGGCCTCCGAGGGGAAACTCACGGCATCCTTCTTTGTCTCTGCTGAATCTCACCCTAGTGGGCAACTAATGGATTTTGCTTCTCGGGGCCATTCATCAGGGGTTGTCCAAGTGTGCCAAGTCAATTTTTAAGGAATAATTAAACAAGGGGGAGGGGAAGAGGGCTGATAAGATGAATTTCTGCTACTCACAATATGATTTCCATATGGGAGGCTGGTATTCTTCAGCATCTAGAAGTGAAAAAGAAAGAAAGAGAGAAATCAGTCCATCAGCCCAAAGTCAAGCTGTCAACAAGTTGTCTTCTCCAGGGAAGCTCCAGCCTGTCAGCAAAATTTGCATTTCTGCCCCCAAGTGAACCGCATCCTCATTTACAGGAGGTTTTAGATAAGAGGGAGAGAATGTCAGTTCCAACACTTGTGGACTCAACACCATTTCCCCCCCCTGATAACTTGACGTGACAGAATCAATTGCTTAACCGTTTTCCTAGAGCCCAGTGAATCAAAAGGATATTTTAAGTAATTAACTCCACGGTGCCCTCCGGAAAGGTTTTCCGCCACCATGTACTTGTCTTGGAATAATAAACATATAATTCATCATCCGGCTTCAAAGCCGACCTTTTGCCCATTTATTAAAATCACAAAGAGGGAAGGGTGTGATATGTCATCTCAAAAGTTTTGCAACCCGAGCAAGTGGGCTGTCCACGCACTGGATCCGACGGAGCCGGAATGCTGACAATTCCATTGGAACGACATAATCTCCTTGAATTGGGTCCAATGTGTGATTTAGAGATTTCTCAGAAAGCCGATCAGTAGTCAGAAGTGTCAGAAGAATTACAAGCAAGTGTGAAAGGCTCAATTGCTATTCATCAGCTTAGAATGGGGCTGGGGAGGGGGAAAGGAGGAGAAGTCTTCGGGTTCAGAAGATGGAAGCATTTACATGTTGACAGCTGAGCTGACAGTGATTGAACAGTCTCCCCGCGGTCATGGGAGGCCCTGCGATGAAGCACTAGAACAATGCATCATCATGGCGACGGATGACCTCGGGATAAATCCAGACTGTCCCTTATTCTCTGTGTGGCTTTGCACAGCCTCTCTGGACTCAGTTTCTAAATAAGCAAGTTAGATTAGATCATCCCAAAGCTTTCTTGCAGCTCAGTATCTAGGATTCTTCTGGATCTAGAGTCTGGGGTTTTGCATGTTCTTGATTTGAAGTCGTCTGATTCCAAAATAAGCTCTCACTGCACCACCCTGCACTGCTTGTTTTTTTTTTTTTTTTAACTTGTATTTATTTAAATATTATTGTATTTATTATCCTTTATCAAGGACTTGAGTCACTGATGGGGGATAGCTACATGAACTATGGCTCATAATGTAATTGAATTATCACAATGCTGAAAGAAATGGTGACTGGGATAGAGGCAGAAAAGCATGGGAAGATTTACATTAACTGATGCAAAGCATCTTGTTACTTGGGGAAACTGTGGTGTGTGGAAGTGAATTTGCATGTATATGCATTTATGTATGTAAATATCATAACTACAATGATGTTAATAGGGAGAACAAAAACAACAAAATGGAAATCAAAGGCCTGCAAATATAGCCCAGCTTCTCCCCAGAGAAAAGACCTGTGCAAAACTCCTCTCCCTGTTTCTTTGTAAAAGGAAGATCATGGGTGTGTAATGCTGCAAAGTCAGCCTTTCAATGAGCTGATTAGTTTTACTGCCTTTTCTTTCTCTTTTTTTCTTCTTTATTATCATTTAAGTGAGGATGTGGGTGGGATTCAGTGGGTGACGTAAAAATAAGAAATCCCCCAAATCTTATTTTAAGGGAAAAGGGCAGGTAATTAATTTTTTCAGCTTATGGGACATTCTGCTAAGCAGGAATGGTGTATTCTTAGATTTTGGCTTTAACTAGAAAAACTTGGACAGCGAGGCAGGAGAATATCCCAAGAGGTTTTCTTCCTCAAAAATCCCAATTTAAAGTAGCAAAATGAAATCTAGTCCCAGAACAGGACCTGGCATATAGTAGACACTTAACAAATACATGTTGATTGACTGACTGGTCTAGGATAGAATTTATTCACTAGACTTCTTTGATTATACGTCAGTTAACTTCTGCTTTGTGTCTTGATTCCAATTCCATCAATTGGCATTCTCACATAAATATCTACCTGTGGGATTTAAAAATGCTTTCCTCACAGGAATCCCTTGAGATAGAAAGGGCACAAGTATCATCATCGCAGGAGGATCTGTGTTCAAATCCTGCTTCTGACATATACTGACTGTATGTGATACCCCAGGAAGCTTTCTCTGATTTTAAATCCCAGACCAAGTGTCGGACAAATTGGTTCCTCTTGCCAAGCCTTAGTTTCTTCCCATGTAAACGAGGGAGTTGTTCACCCTTCCAATTCTATATGATGCTATGATGCAATATAGCTCATTTACGGGGCTTTTAGATAAGTTTTATCATCAGATTCTCACAGCAAGGTCAGTGTGACTAGTGGGTCCATTGGTACAGATGGGGGAACTATTCAGTGATGTTTGATTTCCAGCTGCCATGCTTGATGCATCTGGAGGTGGCGGTGGGGACCTTACAAGACACCTCATTTATCTTCATCATTATTAGGAGGTTTTTCCTGACATTAAGCCACATTCTAATGCCCCCTCTTTCTTTTTACCTAGCACTCTGACTTGAGCCCTCTGAGCCAAGAAGAGCTAGTGTAGCCGCCTTTCTCATGACAGTCCTTCCAATGCTTAAGTACCATGGCCCACTCCCCTCATATGCATCTTCCATATTCTGTCATATTTCCTCATCTGGAGAGTCTCTGCTTTGGGTGTTCTCCAGGTTTCTCAGTCTGTCAAAGCTCTTCCTAAAATGTGGCATTCTCTCCTATGGATAAGTTTTATTTTTTTTTTAACTTTCAGGACGCTGCCATCATCTTTCCTAGATCTATCTGACTTAGCTGATTTACATGGATGTGATCTCTGGTCTTTGGACATATGGTGATCACCTGGAGCATTTTTAGACTTGACCAATGTGGGAATATTTTTTTTATTTGACTGTGCACATTTGTTACAAGGGATATGCTTTTTTTCCTACTTCCCTTTATCCTTTCTTTTTCTCCCTCTTTGTTTTCCTTCCCTCTTTTCTTCCCTCCCTCCTTCCCTTCCTTTTCTTTATTTTTTGTTCCTTTTCTCCTTCCCTCTCTCTTTTTTTTCCAGAGGGAGGAGAAAAAAGAGAAAACAAATATTTGTTGGTTGAAAAAATAATTTAAAAGTATCTCTGGCCTCTATTTGGCTTTTTGCTTTCTCATCAATCCCCTTTCTGTGGAAAATATATGACTTCCTAGGTCGGTTAGCTGGTATTTCCATCTCTTATTATTTCCATTTTGTTTGCAAACAAAATAAAACTACTTCATATTGGATGTTATAGGAGTTGGTCAAAACAGAGAGAGTATCTATATCCTTCTACATTTTAAGAAGGTACTTAGCAAGATTATAGAGTTGTCTTTAAAAACAATACATATTTTTGACAAAATACAACACTAATTTCTACTAAAAAACATTAGAAAGCATAGGAATAAATGGAGCTTTCCCTACAATGATAAATAATAACTATCTAAAACCATCAACAAGCATTATCTATAATGAGGATAAGCTAGAAGTCTCCCTAATAAAATCAGGCATTAAGCAAGTATATCTATTATAATTACTATTAATCAATATTGTACTAGAAATATTAAAACTAGGAATTGAACAAAATTGTATTAGAATTAATTAATATTGTGCTATTGTAATAATAGATGAAAAAGAAATTAAAGGAATTAGAACAGGAAATGAAGAAACAGAACTATAACTCTTTGCAGATGATATGATGGTATACTTAGAAAATCCTAAAGAATCAACTAAAAAGCTAGTTGAAATAACTACAAACTTCCTCAAAGTTGCAAGCTATACAATAAACCCACATAAATCATAAGCATTTCTATATATTGACAATAAAGTCTAGCAGCAAGAGATAGAGAAATTCCATTTAAAACAATTGGAGACAAAAAGCATTACAGGATGTAAAAGGGATAATTGTGATTACATTAAAAAGGTTTTGCAAAAACAAAGTCAATGCAGCCAAGATTAGAAATAAAGAAAAAAAACTGCAATGTATGGAGATAGAAAGAGAATTTTCAGTAAGTTTCTCTGATAAAGGCTTCATTTCTCAAATATATAAAGTACTGAGTCAAATTTGTAAGAATATAAATTGCTCCCCATTTGAGAAATGATCAAAGGATATGAACAGTCAGTATTTAGAAAGAGAAATCAAAGTTATCCATAGTTACATACAAATGCTCTAAATCTCTACTGATTAGAGAAAAAGCAATTAAAACAACACTGAGTTATCTCATACACATCAGATTAGCTTATATAATGGGGGGGGGGGAATGAAGAATGTTGGAGGGAGTGTAAAAACACCAGGGACACCAATGCACTGTTGTTGGAGATGTAAATTGATCTAACCATTCTGGAGCAATTTGGAACTACATCCAAAAAAGGCTATAAAATTGTACATATTCTTTGACATACCACTACTAAGTTTATATCCCAAAGTGATCAAAGAAAAAGGGGAAAGGGTAATTTTTTGTGTAGTGATAAAGAATCGGAAATTGAGAGGATGCCCATCAATTGGAAAATGACTGAACAAGTTGAGGAACCTGATTATGATGGAATATTATGGTGCTATTAGAAATGACAGGAGCAATGGTGTCAGAAAAACACAGAAAGATTTTTATGAACTGATACAAAATGAAGTAAGCAGAACCAGGAGAACATTGTACACAGTAACAGCAACATTGTATCATGGACAACTGTGAATGGCTCTGCAATTTTGAGGAACCTAATGATTTAAGATAATTCCTGAAGGACTTATCATGAAAAATGCTATCCATTTCCAGAGAAAGATCTAATGGAATCTGAATACAAATCAAAGTACACTTTTTAAACTTTCTTCATTGTCTTGTTTTTGGATTTTGTTTTGTTTTGTTTGTTTTGGTTTTTTGTTTACATGTATTTGAGGGAAAAGAAAAAAAATTCATGTGATTGAGAAAATAATATTTTTAAAAATTGAAAACAATTTTTAAAAAAAGGCTCTTATCTGAGATGGTCTAAATGGTTCCCTGCCTAAAAGGGAGAAGGGGGAAAAAAACTATACTGAGGGAGCTAGGTAATATAATGAATAGAGAACTAGACTTGAAAATAGGAAGACCTGAATTCAAATCTAGCCTCAATAATGGCCCCTACCATTGAAATGAGGATCAAATGGAATATCAAATAGAAAGGCTCTTTACAAATCTTTGAATATTCCACTAATGCTAGCTACTATTGTTATAACCTATTGAGGAACATTTGACAAACTCTCTAAAACTGTAAATCTCAGGATCCTGGGAAGTGGAGCTCTGAAAGCAATCAGCTCTACAAATAATCTCTGTGATTTGGGGTAAGCCATACCATCTCTTTGGGCCTCAGTTTCCCCATCTGTAAATGAAAGGACTAGATTTGCCGATCTCCCAGATCCTATCTAGTTCCAAAGCTATAATCATATAGTTTTATTCCCAGCCTAGTTAAATCTATCCATTTATGTAGAGAAACAGAACAGATTCTCTATATTATTTCATGACCTCCCAAGAGGCATCGCAGAAAAGTGGACAGAGGGCAGGCCATGAAATCAGCAGGGCCTGGATCCAAGGTCTGCCTCAAGATAAGTGCAACTTGTATGGCCAGTGGACAGGACACACGGACTCGGACAGATTCCCCACAATCCCCTCAGACTTGCTGTTCCGCAGCAGCTGCTGGAGCTCACTCCTTGGAAGCTCCTAGTGCAGATGAAGTCTTGTATTCTCCTCGTCTTTGAGGAGAAGCCTTAACCGAGACTGACTTGAAGCCTTAGCCAGAATCCTGTCCCTGCTTTTAGCTCAGCTTTGAGACCGCCTCCCCTCACAGGCATCCATCTTCTGGCCTCTGGAGGCCATGGGCTCCCTCCCTCAGCCAGACGCCCCTCAGCGGGGCCCCCTGACTGCCACCAGAGCACTTCTGCTCCTGTCCCCACATCCAGAACCTGCAATTAGACAACGACCGCCTATCCCTGAAATCTTTGTTTTCTGCCTTATAAAAAGAATCCAGAATGACGCAGCCATTAGCCACAGCTCAGCGGAGCCAGCGCAATTACCTAAAACCCAGGGATGGCTTGACAAGCCACAGAACACAGTGGCTGGAGGAGCCTGGAAGCCCTTAGAAGAGATGGTCGGCAGAGACTTTTAACAGGAACTCACGAGCTGGGGGTCTTGGCTGTCTCTCTCCCCCACATGACAATGTTCTTAAAGGCTCCGTGTGTGTGTGCGCGCGCGTGTGCGCGTATGTATGTATATGTATGTTCGTGTGCATGTGTGTGTTTGTGTGTCTCTCTGTGTATGTTTGTATATATTTGTATACGCATGTGAGGGTGTGTACAACACACATAACTCAGGTTGCTTTTGGGTGTCATTGAGCCGACATTCTTTATTTCACACAAAGACATGAAGGCCCAGAGAGACCAAGCGACTCACCTACAGTCACACAATTTGTATTTTTTTTTGTTGTTGTTGTTGTAGGATCATAAAAGCACAGACTACCGGAGCTGAAAGAGATACTAAAGGCCTTCTAGTCTAACTCCATTTTATACATGAGGAAATGAGGGCCTAGGAAAGGGAAGGGACATTGACTTCCATTATTTTTGTGGTTGTTGTTGTTATTCAGTTGTTCAGTTATGTGTGACTCCTAATGACTCCATTTGGGTTTTCTTGGCCAAGATACTGGAGGGGTTGGCCATTTTACAGATGAGGAAACTGAGGCAAACAGGGTGAAGTGAATTGCCCAGACTCACACAGCTGGGAAGCATCTGAAGCTGGCTTTCAATCCAATCCAATCCATTGCACCACCCGCTGCCTTTACCTTCATTTTATAAATGTAAAAGTAAATCTCCTAGATGTTAAGTGATCCCAAATTGGGATTGTGCTTCACCCATTTCAGTCTATCAAAGAGAAAAACTGAGGCCCAAAGTGGAAGTAGTTCTCCAAGGTTACACCGGGAATAAGTGACCGAGAGAGGACTTGAACTCAGATCATCTCCCTGAATCTAGATTCGTCCTTTACATTTATCTCTCTGCTTACACGTTGTGTTTGTTTTGTCAGGGCCTATGATTCCATCATTACTGAAGAAAATAAAATTCTATTTATATACAGAATATTTATGGAAAACACTTCTAGCAATGGCATCATGTTAGACAACATATACCCCAAGAGAGATTTAGTTATTTATGTTAACTTTCATTTAAAAGTTTGGAACCAAACACCTAGGATCAGGTGAGTTTCTGAGTTAATCCTACCTTGGTAATGAGTTTCATGGATAAGTGCTTCCTCTGGAGTGCAAGCTTTCTGCAAACATGGACTGTTTTATTTTTTGTATTTGTATCTCCTGCAGAAGCAATGTCTGGCACATAGTAGGTGCTTAATAAACACTTACTGACTGGTGAGTACTTATTGATTTCTGATTAATGCCCAGTTGCTGATGAGGAGAACCAGAGCTGGGAGATCCAGAAAGGAAATGGATTATATATGGAGACTCAATTTTATAACCTCGTGAGTCCCTCCAGGGCACCCTGTGGCTCTAGAAATAGCAGCAGATGGAGGCAGCTGTGGATTGATGAAGAGTTCCTGGCCCGAACAAGAGCTGGGGTTGTCCCAGCAGGAGACCCAGCTATGGAATTGTGAGCTAGGTGGGCAGTGCAGAGCCGGGGCAAGGGGGCCAGCTCTACAGGCCTTCCTCCCATCGAATTGGTTTTTAACTCTTTATAATCTTAGAAATAAGACCTTTTTACTCTTTTTTTTTTTTTTTTTTTTTTTTTTTTGGTGGGAGGATCAGGGTAAGGTCAACGGAGCCTGTCCTGCACTGGATATATTGTTAGCCTGTGTGCTTGCATGTAGGTCTACACAGACCTAGATAGGAGCCAAATTCTTATGATTCCAGGGGAAACCCTGGTGGGAGCAGACCAAAAAGCACGGTTATTGAAAAGCCCCCAAGACTGAGCCTAAATTGGGGAAACCCAGAGATTTGGTTCTGGACCCGGAGGTACAGTTAGAATTACTGGCTACAAAAACCCAAACCCACATTTCTCTGTAGGCTGGAGATGCAAATTAAAACAGCCCCATGTAAACACCCAGCATGGCAGAGGAGCGCTAAGACCAAAGATGAAAAGGAGGTGGGTGTGACTGTGCAGAGACGCAGGCAAGCCCACTCCCCTGGGCCAGCTTTTCAATATGGTAACTAGGAAATAAAGACATTTTAAGCTACCTAGAAAACAGATATCTGCTGTCATCACAAAGAAAAATGAGAAGAGAACGTAACACTTGAAAACCATCAAACCTCCAGGAAAAATGGTGCTGGCGACACACGAGCGAGTAAATGCTCGGAGACACTCAACGTTCACACAAAAAGAAGCTTGTTCAAAGGCCATTAAGGGTTCTGGTTAAAAATCCTCCTGTATCATTTAGCAACCTGGAGAGCTGAGATAACTAATAACTGCAGGGAAAGACGGTACTGAAAAATGCAAGGATTCTGAGAGTTATCTTGTAGAAAATGTACTGGGAGAAAGGGAAAGAGCCAGAGACAGACAGAAAGAGACAGGAAGAGAGTGGAACACACAGACAGTGACAGAGAGACAGAGAGAGATAAAGAGAGATAGAGACAGAGAAACAGAGAGAGACACAGAGATAGAGAGAGATAAAGAGAGACAGAGAAACAGAGACACAGAGACACAGAGAGAGATAAAGAGAGAGAGACAGAGAAACAGAGAGAGACACAGACAGAGAGAAAGAAAAGGAGAGAAGAAAAAGAAGAAGAAAAATGAGGGAAGGAAATAGAAACACAGAGAGATACCCAGAGAGAATATTTAAACATCTGAAAAAACAAACACTGAATCAATCATTCTAGATAAAACTCAAAGGCTTTAAAAAAAAAAAAAACATCAAGTTTGGAAAGAATAGATAATATACTGGATAACAGAATTGGATTTTTAAAAAAGTTTTAGATAAGATGGAAAATTTAATAACAATAGATGGAAAGTATTGCTCTTAGATTCAGAAACTCAACTTTGGGGGAAAAGTGAAACATTTCCAACTCAGGAAAACTCAACTAGACAGCAATTTGTCTGAAAAAGCTCTGGGATTCTTAAGGGGCAACAAGTTCAAAATGAGTCAAGAGAATGATATGACACCCCAAAGAACTAATGCAGGTTTTGACAATACTATTAGAATCTTGCTTCAGAAGTGACAAAGATGTCTGGAGCATGACTAAGAGGCTCTATTGCGAGGCGTTTACCTCTAGTAGCTCAGAGATGGCAAGAAATCATATAATTACCAAAATATTCATAGCAAAAGGAGACTGGAAGCAAGACAGACACTCATTGCCTAGGAAATGGCTAAACTTGTGTGGTCTGTATACTAATAAAATGGAATAGATGATGCTGTTAAAAAAGATAAATTCAAAGAATTCTGAGACATAGAGAAAGGTATATGATGGAGACATCCAGAATAGAAAGGTAAAAAAGTGACTCCATCCCTGCCTACAAGGTGTTTATTCTCTACCGAAGGCACAGACAAGTATATTTTGAAGTAGGGTATGATGAAGAGAAAGGAGAGAGCTAAAATCCTGGAAAGAAAAATCCTTCAGCTGAGGGACTGATCAGGTGTCTAGCACACAGTGAGTGCTTAATCAATGCTTATTGACTTGATTTATTGATTTCACACAGAAAAAGTAGCATCTGAACGAAGCCCTGAAAAAGGAAAGGATTCTGAAAGGTGATGAGGAGGAGGCATCTTCCAGAAATAGAGAATGGTCCGTGTGAATGCATGGAGGTGGGAGATGGAAGACTGGATCTGGGAAGCAGCTCACAGCCCAGTTTGCCTAGAAACGACACGGTCCAACTCTATGTAAAACAGTGGAAAGAAAAGTGGCAAATAAGCTGCCTTTTAGGTAAGCGGAAAATTGCAAATGGGAATAAATACATTACAAGGATCATTTGGGAAGAGGAAAGGGGGTGACCTCTGATCTCTGTGCAGCTACCACTTTTAGGGTTACCATGCTGAATGGGGAGCTCCGTCTCCTTTGCTGCTTTTGGTCCGTTGCTGTGCATGTTTGCAAATGGGTTGAGATGGAGCTTTCCTTGGGAAGCTAGGTGGAAACGTGTTTTTAATCATGGTGGGACAGCCTCATCTTGAGATGGCAGTTCTGACAACCCCGGGTAATTAGCTTAATGGGCCTGGATGGGCTGAGATCCAAATGAGGAAAAATAGCAGCAGCCCAACTCCTACATTACATCCCAACAGCAAATCGCTACAGGGCCTGACACACACTGACACTGGAGTAATCACCACAGCATCTTTTCCAAGACAACCCGTGGAGCCTCCAGCCATGCTCCCCCCATACCTGACTGGCTTAATTGGGCCGGGTCCCAGCAGGGAGGTCATGGAGAACATCCAGGGGATCCCTCCTAGCGTCCAGCTTACCTGATGTTCACAGGCTCAAAGAAAGACTCCGGGGGGAATGATTCCAGTGTTCATTCCCCAGAGAATCCCAACAAGCCCATGTTCTCTCTGCATTACCATCGAGATAATCTTGATGATATTTTATTTATGTACAGAGTCTGGCTTATGGCTTATTTCATGTTATTCCCATTCACCTCCATGTTCCAGACAACTTGGATTCTCTTTGCCATTTTTCCTCCTTTTCTTCTTGTACCTCTGTCCATGGTTCCAGGTCATCCTCTACACCCAGAATTCAACCCCTCCTAACTCTGTTTCTGGGATTCAGAATTCAAAGGCCTTCAGAAATATTCAAATTCAATTCCCCCTTTATATAAATGAAGAATCTAGGAGCCCAAAGGATGGGCTCACTTACCCAAATTCTCAATGATAGTGAAAGTAAAAATTGAAGCTAAACTTGGGTCTTTTCATAGAGAAATCAGTGCTCTCTCCTACTATACTGTGCGGCCTTCCTCAATTTAATGAACACTTAATAATCCCCAAATACACTATGTCAGGTCATGGGCTATGTGCTAGACATGCAAAGATGAAAATTGGTACAGTCCCTGCCCTTCAACAGTTTATAATCTATCCCGACATAGCCAAATATGACACAAAAATGATGTTATAAGGATAAAGAAGATCAAGAAAATACTCTCATAAAGAATGGAATTAGTGAAAAAGCATTTATTAAGCACTTACTGTGGTGCCATGTTCTGGGGATGCAAACAGAAATGTGAAATGGCCTCTGTTCTGAAAAAGGGTCACATTTTAATAGAAGGAGATCATACAGATGAGAACTTTTAGAAGGGAAAGGAGGGTAGTGGAGATAACGAGTAAGGAGATGGTGTTTGAGCCGAACTTTGAAGCACAGAAGAGACTTCAATAATTGGGGCGGACTCTTTCAGGAGCAAAGTCGTAGGGTTGGGAGAGAATGTGGGACTAGGATGGGAGGTGAAGGAAGGATCATTTGGACAAAAACACAGAGTAAAGTAGATTGGTACAGAAAAGTGGAGGATATTCCAGTAGATAGTTGGAAACATGAAACTCAGAAGCTGAATTATGAGAGACGGGGAAAGGAAGAGAAAAGGGGGGAAGAGGTGGGTAAACTGATAAATGGACAGATAGATAAAGATATATAACATAGGTAGATAGATAAATGATAGAAACATGACAGACAGATGGGTGATAGAAAGATGAACAGATGATAGAAAGATAGATTAGAGATGTGTAGATAAGTAGACAGATGGATAGACGGTCAGATAAATGCAGCTATTTGCAAAGAAGAGATAGTTGAAATCACAGGGTTAGCTGAGATCCCAAGGTAGGGCAGATAATGAGTGATGAAGAGAGGGGTTAGGACGAAGAATCCAGGTCTATTTAAGATATGAAAGAAGAACCAGCAACCAAGAAAGAAGATAGAGAAAGCAGAGGAGAAGAGAATATATTCTCAGAATTCTCTCGATGGGACGAGACTGACAAAAAAATCTGTCTTTATTAGTTAGGAAGAGGTAACTTGTGGCCTCCCAGGGAGATGCCTCAGGAAGCCAGACAGCCTGAGCACAAGGAGCAGATGGATGGAGGGGAAGCAATATATCCCCTGTCTGGGGGCACAAGAAGCAGCGGACCTCTGCTTACACGGCCTCCCTGAGTGACTTTCTGGGCCTGGGTTTTCTCCTCTGCCAAACAAGGGGGCCGGAACTCCTGACCTTTAACACCCTGTGACAAGTCATCGGCCTCTTCCGATGGGGACTTTCCTGTGTCAGCATGGGACAGTGTGGGTTGCCCACACTTCCTGTTGGGGGACAGGCCGATAACGAGCATCTCATTGGTTACCGCTGCCACTTCCCTTTGGACGCTGCTTTTTCCACTCGCCTCTGCAGCCCTCCCCGCCCTCCCACTCCTCAGTATAGATCAGGCTGATGTAGGGTACACATTTGGCACAAATCATCGAAAGGCCTGTCTGCCCCACTGGCAGCTCCCAGGGTCGGATGATCCAGAGAAAGGTCCACTACGTGGCAGGCCACGAACAAGTCCCACAAGATGGGCGAGCCTGGATGAGCTGGATGCATGGTTATCGAAGGGATTACATGTCCACGGAGCTATCAGAACACCAATCAATCTACTGACAAGCATTTAACAAGCATAACAAAGTACTCTGGGTTACCCAGTCTCACTTTCAGGTATCAACAGCATGATACTTTATCATTCCCATATTTAACCTCATTATCACAAATTCTAAAATAATCTCCGGGCATGTTTGCATATTTCTTCATTAACTAAAATGATTCTGCTTATCTCAAATAATCAATAAGTAAGTTTGATGCCCCCATCCCAATTTATTAAAAATTAAAAAATATTAAGGGGAAAAGATGTTTTTCCCCCGAAGAAGTTGCTCATATCTTCTAAACTCCTAATCTTTTAGTATCAAATGTTAATGCCAGTGTTTATACAATTTGTTAATAAAGCAATCGATAATAATATGGGCATAAATAATAATTCCCAATAGTTTAGCTGTGATGAAGATTACAGTCAGAGTAACCTCAAACCATAGCTAATAATTTTTCCTTACTTCTGAAAACGCAGTCCCACCATTTGTTCACTACAGATACCAAGCAAAATCTCAAGAATTCTCTTCATTCTCTTTGGTTACAAACAATTTAATCAAGAAAGAAGACTTCCCCATTGACTTTCTGTTTTCTCCAACTTCTGTCTCAGACAGGAAAACAGTCTATCTCTAGCTTCTCTCCAACCATCACTCTGAATGCTTTTCCAAAGTGACGACAAAAATCACCATTTCTATATCATTCCATTTTTCTCTTAAAGATATAAGAACGAGTCTGTGGTCTTCTGTTTGGAAAACATAATGAAACTTGTATACTTAAAACACCTACTATGAACCAAGTATCATATTTCAGTAATGACTGGGCTCTTCTTCATATGAAGATCAAATAAGAATATGTATTTAGAGCATTTCACAAAATTTAAAGTGCAAAATAAGTATTATTATTATTATTAATAATGTCAGAAAATGTCTTAGACCCATACACAATATTGTCATGTGGGTTGACTAAGAAAGTGCAAAATAAAAAATAACAATTTCTGGTTCAGATACAGATTTGCAATTCCATTGAAACATTTCTATTCCCTCAGTGGCCCGTGGCTCATGCGTGAGAAACAACTAGCAAGATAAACACAATTGCATCAGTCTACAGACACTCATCTCCTTTTTTTTTTTTAACCATTCCAGCACCCACATGAATGGCACCCACTGCCATTCTGATAGTCCCACAATTACTCCTTCTTTAAGGGTTAAACCCTCTTTTTCCCTTCCCAGATGATACTTTCCCTCTAGAATCTGGTATTCACTTAATGACCAAACCCCTTCCCCCAAAAGGCCCCATTTCCAGCTTCCAAGGATCTCTCTGTATGTTAGGAGATTGGGCTCAGTGACCTTAGAGATGGAGAGACCAGGCTTCCGAATATCTCAGAGCTGTCCACTGCTGGGGGGCCGGGGTATGGACTCAGCACTCCCTAGCCTCTCCACCACAACACCCTGTCTCTCCATGGAAGGAGACAAACTTCCTTACAGTAAAAGCCGGCTCAAAGGGGAATGGGCTGCCGGGGAGGGGGGGTTCCCTTACTGTGACCACTTCTCAGGGGATCCTCATATAGCTATGGCCGGGCTAAAATGGCTTAACCCAGAATTGGAATACAGTAGGGGCTTAATGAATGCTTGCTGACCTGACTTGTTCTAGAGGGGTTGCACTAGAGCCCCCTCCACCTCTGTCATTCCATTCGTTACTTGCCACTTTTGCTGCTCTTCTTTCCCTTAAACTTCCAAGTCAGTAACAAACTTTTCAGGGCCACCAGGACCTGAGACAGGCGGGGACCCGGCCCTGTCAGCTGTCCTGGCTGCCCAGACTGTTGTAAACTGAACATACTTTAAATAAGCTTGCTGAACATAACACTGTAGGTGGTCAGTCGTCCTGAGATTTGTTTTGTTCTTTCATGGGCCTGTTTGTAGCATCATAATATGTTCATTATATGTTTTACTGGGTCATAATATATTTTACTGGGCGCAAATAGATTGAGCCAATAATGGCTGGTTTCAGGAGCATATTGACCATCTACTCTCTGGGATAAAGAAGGGGAATTTCTAGGGTTTTCTAGTGATTTATCATAGTAGACTATGAGGAAAGGGGACAGTTATTTATTTGTTTGTTTGCTTATTTATTTGTTTATTTATAATACACATTACTTTCGGAATCATGTTGGGAGAGAAAAATCAAAACAAAAGAGAAAAACCATGGGAGAGGAAAAAAAACAAAAAAAATGTGTTGATTTACATCCTATTTCTATAGTTCTTTTTCTGGATGCAGATGCCATTTTCTGGGACTGTCACTTATTAAGCCCCTACTATGTGCCAAGTATGGGAAATAATTATAATTATTACTAATAATAACATTTATATAGAGCTTTTAGCTTGGCTAGATACTTTATATGTATATTATCTCATGGTTCTCACAACAACCCAGTGAGGTAAATGTTATTATTATCCCCATTTTACACAAGAAGAAAATGAGACTGAAAGAGTGTAGACTCCCAAGTTTGGATCCAAACTTCTGACTCCAGATTCGGAGCTCTAACCAAGCAGCACTTTGCTGCAACATCTGTCAATATTCTGCTCCTCAGTTTTCCCCTTCATTGACCTGAGATTCAGAGCTAGAATGGACCGGCTTCCTTCAGTGCCCCAAGGTCGTGGTATGGAACCCGAAGCTCTCATGTCAAGTGGCTTGACCAATGCGAAGTGGGTAGGAAGGAGCATAACCAGGATTTTAATGGGTTTTTTCTATTGTCAATTATTTAAAAGAATTTATTAAGCACCTACTGTTTACCACCATGTGGACTAGACTCTGGAGATAGACAAAAGTGAAATAATCCTTGCCCTCAGGGAGCTTATGCCGTATTGGAGAAGAAAACAGGCTAGTCAAACAGAAACTAAAAAGAGATTTAGGTACCCGGAGGGTGGGACACAGGACGCAGTAGGAAAGAGCTCTTGAAGGTGACATTTGGGCTGAAGAAAGTTAACAATTCTAAGAGCAGAAACGAGGAAGGATACATACATCCCCAGGCTAGGAGGTGGGAGATGGAATATTCGGAGGGAGAAATAAGAATATAAACATTATACTTTCCCCCCTGGAAAACAGTCACCCTGGTTCTTGGCTCTAATGAACTATTCCGATAATCTCTCTTGGCTGGGTTTTGAGCAACAGGTGACAGTAAAAGGTAAGTCAGGAGGGCTTCTCATTCCCTAATCAGTTCCATTAAGCATCAGATTCTTTCTCCAGTCAGCTCCCAGAAGCAACCTCCAATCAGTTCAGCTCCCAGCAGGAAATACAAAACTTGACATCTTCCAGTCAGCAAGCCATAAACTCTCTTCTCAGTTCTCACTCTTTCCAAGGCACCCACTCAGTGAGGTTCTCCTTTCTCCCTTCAAGCAGTCAGAGGCAATCCTAGTTCTTAACTTTCCACCCAAACTCAATGGCACTGGCCTGTCCTCTCCTGTCTCAAAGTTCACAGTGTGAACTGACCCATCTCCATTTTAGGGTGACAAACCAATATTTCAATCAGATCTATCACAATTAGGGCACATACAAGGAACCCAGAGTTACCAGAACATTCAAGTTGTAAGGATTTCCCAGCGATCACTCTCAAAGTCTTCATCATAATCATATGGAAATGAGTCACTGGAAAACAGGACACTTTGTCCATCTTTATATTCAGCAAATATAGTTTTGCTCTGAGGGATGCTTTCTCTCAGTCCTCTGAGAACTTTTTGTTTTTCTCCCAAGTCTTTCCCTCTGAAGGGTTATTTCCTCAGCTTTCCCAGGACTGTCCATGTTTTCTGTTTCTTTCCACAAATAAAATCATTCAAATCTGAAGGGAGAGCAACATCCATCCATGCATGCATATACACACATATGAAAACATGTACATAGATATAAACATATCTGTATATATTTTAACCAACTACAAATTTATTTTGCTTTATTATTCAAATTTGTAATGGGGATTTTACTCTTCTTTCTCTTTTTAACGTGTGGGGATGAATTTGGGAGGAACAATAGACAGATTTTCATTGAAAAAATAAATTTAGTTTAAATATGTATAGCACACACACTTTTTATCCAATAAAAGGGGAGCTCCTTTAGGTCATGAGCTATTTTCACTTTTGTCTTTGTATCACTGGAAACTAGCACAGCACGCAATACTTGTTGAATAATTAATTAAATGAGACTAAAACATATAAGTGCCCTATTCACCTAAGAGAAAAACTGGCTCATCCATTTCTTCCTCCTCCAAAACTTTACTTTATAAGATTAAAGATTTATAAGATTTATATAAAGATTTATAAGATTTAAAGATTATAAGATTCTTTTCTTATAGGGCCTACAGAAAACATGAAACTGCTTAAATTATTTTTATTGTTATATTTCAATATATTTGGTTTACTATGTAATCCGTGCATTTTATTTTTTGCATTTAGCAGCGCCATTCTAAGACGTCATCTATGGGCTTTGCCCACCTTCTCAGGGGCTCCATGATTCAAAGAATCATGTCCTTGAGGAGTGTTACATAGCAGAAAGAACAACAGGCTTGGGTTCTAGACTTGGATCTCTCACTTAATAATTGCACGACACCAGGAAAGTCATGAAACTTTTCTGTGGGCCTAAATTTGCTCATCAATTAAAGTGGGATTAATAATAATAACTAGCAATTCTAGCACTTCAGACAAAGAACATGAAATATTCCCCAGTGAGACTGCAGGGAAAGCCATGGGGAAAGAGAGAACCAGACACGAACAGTCTAAGGAGACTCGGATCCTGACTGCCCAGAAGTGATAGGAGGAGGCCATCTGAGAGTCTCCTATAAACAAAAACTTATATTAACTAAATGGAAAGTTCAGTTGTTTGCATCAGTTAAAGAAGTACAAGTGTCAGCGCCCCTTAAATTTCAGTGCTCTGGGTCGAAGTCCCAGTCTCCTTACTCCAGTTAGAATTCTGTTTATCCCAAATAATAACAATAATAACTCACATTTATATGGGGTGGCTCAGAGAGCCAAGATCTAGAGTCAGGAGGAATCATCTCAGGCTTCAGATACTTAACTGACTGTATCTGGGCAGGTCATTCTGTTTGCCTCAGTTTCCACACCTGTAAAATGATCTAGAGAAGAAAATGGCCAACAGCTCCAGCATCCTTGCCAAGAAAACCTCAAAGGGGATCACAGAGTTGGACTGAATTGGACAACATCCCACCATGTATAAAGCGCCTACTATGCACCAGGCTCTGTGAGATAGGAGCATTCTGGTTATAAAGAGCTAAATGTTTTATTATTTTCTCACTTATACTTTCCTCACAACAGCCTCAGTTTCCCCATCTCTAAAATGGGAGTAATACTAGTCCCTACCTTCCAGGGTTGCTGTGAGAAAATAATACTCCTATAGAGACAAGATGCTCCAGTGTCATTTGGGCTTTTTCAGCCCGGGAGCCAACAATACTCCGAGCAACAACAGAGGGGAGAGCCTTCATGTCCCGAGGGAGGAAAGACCAAGCGTGGCCGGCCAGAAGGCCGGAGCAGCCCCAGACCCACCTCGGCTCCCTGGGGAGGAGGGGAGGTGTTTTCAGTGGGCACGTGCCAGGAGGGCAGATTTTTGCCACTTGGTGGAGAGGGTGGGGCCGGCGTGCTTAGACTTAGAGCTCTAGGGTGAAGGAAATGAATAGAAACTAGAGAGAGAGAAACGATTTGCCCAACAGAGAATTATTTATATTCCATACCCAGGCCCAGAGAATAGCTCCCCTACTGCTCTCCCAGCGCTGCCTGCCTTAAGGGGGCTCAGCACCCCTGGCTGCTGGGGGCCCCCCCTCCTGCTGCTGATGCAGTCGCTTATTTGTCTGCTTAATTGCTGCATGTGAGAGTGCTTGACTGGGGGGGGGGATGATGAAGTTGATCTTCTGTGTGTGTTCATGTACACGTGTGTGTGTGTGTGTGTGCACCCACATACATTTCTGAGATGACGTGTCCCCCAGCCCTGGAATGCTCTCACCCCCTCCCTCTAGCATCCTTCAAAGTTCAGTTCTTGAACCCCTCGTTTTTAGGAGACTGTGCTCACCCCACTCAGATTACACTGTTTCATTTGTAAACATTTTCCGTGTAATTATCCGTGTATGGGATACTTTCCCAACCCCTCACCCCAGTAAAATACTCATTCCTTGAGGACAGGAAATGTTTGTATGCCGGTACCCAGCACTAGGTGTTTAATAAATGCTTGATGAATGAATCTGTCACTAATGGATCACTTTTCATCCATGTTGTTTTAAAGGGGAAAGATAAAAAGAACGATTTTACGTATAGCAGCACTTTTGTGATAGCAAAAAAGGAATAAAGTAGATACTTTTCATTTGAGAATTGTTCAACACATTGTGTTACTTGAATGAAATGAAAGCAGTGAATTTTACGGTGTCTTCGATAAGAAATAATGAATATAAGAAGTCAGAGTAGCATAAAAAGACTATGAATTAACGCAGAAGGAAATAAGCAAAATTAGGAAAACAATATACACAAGGACTACAAAATGAAATCAAACACTAGAACTATGCTGACTAAGCTTGGCCCCAGAGAAACGGTCATCGGACACTAAAATGTTCAGTGGGAGATGTAATCATCTCAGAATCATCTAGATAGAGATTGAAACCATGGGAACAGGTGAGATCACCAAATAGAA
This sequence comes from Sminthopsis crassicaudata, assembly GCF_048593235.1. NCBI lineage: Eukaryota > Metazoa > Chordata > Mammalia > Dasyuromorphia > Dasyuridae > Sminthopsis > Sminthopsis crassicaudata. The sequence goes on along the minus strand of NC_133621.1, from coordinate 16,955,239 downwards.
TAGCAGAGGAGGAGGAGAAAAGAGGCCCAGGACAGTCCTAGTGAACACTTACGGTTAACGGGCATGAGCTGAATAAAGATCCAGCAAGAGTCTGAAAAGATCGTTAGAAGGAAAATCGGGAGAGGGTCACCAAAATCTAGAGAAAAAAGGGTGTCAAGGAGGAGAGAGTCACCGGTAATCTAGGAAAACCCCAACTGCCAACATTGTGGTGCATCCTGGCATTGCCAGTGACCAGACTACTCTGGGGAGAGAAGCAGGGGGTAGGTGAGCAGGGACCAGACTACTCTGGGGAGAGAAGCAGGGGGTAGGTGAGCAGGGACCAGACTACTCTGGGGAGAGAAGCAGGGGACAGGTGAGCAGGGACCAGACTACTCTGGGGAGAGAAGCAGGGGGTAGGTGAGCGGGGACCAGACTACTCTGGGGAGAGAAGCAGGGATAGGTGAGCAGGGACCAGACTACTCTGGGGAGAGGAGCAGGGCGTAGGTGAGCGGGGACCAGACTACTCTGGGGAGAGAAGCAGGGGGTAGGTGAGCGGGGACCAGACTACTCTGGGGAGAGAAGCAGGGGACAGGTGAGCAGGGACCAGACTACTCTGGGGAGAGAAGCAGGGGGTAGGTGAGCGGGGACCAGACTACTCTGGGGAGAGAAGCAGGGGGTAGGTGAGCAGGGACCAGACTACTCTGGGGAGAGGAGCAGGGCGTAGGTGAGCGGGGACCAGACTACTCTGGGGAGAGAAGCAGGGGGTAGGTGAGCGGGGACCAGACTACTCTGGGGAGAGAAGCAGGGGGTAGGTGAGCGGGGACCAGACTACTCTGGGGAGAGAAGCAGGGGGTAGGTGAGCGGGGACCAGACTACTCTGGGGAGAGAAGCAGGGGGTAGGTGAGCAGGGACCAGACTACTCTGGGGAGAGAAGCAGGGATAGGTGAGCAGGGACCAGACTACTCTGGGGAGAGAAGCAGGGGACAGGTGAGCAGGGACCAGACTACTCTGGGGAGAGAAGCAGGGATAGGTGAGCAGGGACCAGACTACTCTGGGGAGAGAAGCAGGGGTAGGTGAGCAGGGACCAGACTACTCTGGGGAGAGAAGCAGGGGACAGGTGAGCAGGGACCAGACTACTCTGGGGAGAGAAGCAGGGGGTAGGTGAGCAGGGACCAGACTACTCTGGGGAGAGAAGCAGGGGGTAGGTGAGCAGGGACCAGACTACTCTGGGGAGAGAAGCAGGGGACAGGTGAGCAGGGACCAGACTACTCTGGGGAGAGGAGCAGGGGGTAGGTGAGCAGTGCCTTCTTTCTTTCAGACTACAAGAGGACCACCGACATATCTAATGAACCAACCTGGCTGTACGCAGGTACAGTGGGCTCCCCAATCCCTCTGACTTGTTTCAGTATTAGACTTCAACGGCAGGTAGAAGTCACATGGTTCTTTTGCTTGTCTCCCAGATCATCACCTCTTGTTCAAAGGTAGTTTATAAAAAGCCATCTACACCTAAAATATGTTGTCATTTTTCTGTCATGTCTGACCCTTTGTGACCCCATTTTGGCAAAGATACCAGGATGGTTTACCATTTCTTTCTCCAGCTCATTTTAAAGATAAGGAAACTGAGGCAAACAGGATGAAGTGACTTGTCCAGGATCATCAGGAAGATGAGCCTTCTGGCCCCATGCCCATCATTTCATCCGCTGTACCACCTAGCTGCCCTTTTCATTCCTTCAGAACCTTAAACAGTCACTATTTCCAGAGGACTCCCAAGGCCTCCATTGATGGGACTATCTTGTCTGTGATCTTAGTTTCTATGATTCATCCCAGAAGACAATGTTTTTAAAGCAGTAACCAGCAGACACACCCCTCGACCTGTTTCCCCTCTGAAAGCTGAGCAGAATGGCATCCTTTAATGACGTCACCTCCAATTTATCTTTTGACTTTTGTCCTTAAAACAAGGACACACCAAAAGGACCCGTCTCAAGTCTGGGGGATACTATAAAAATGCATTGTTTGCAGCAACATGATCCTTTGGATGGTTCTAATTATTTAAAATACTGGCTTTTTCCCAGTGATGGAGGACACTTATGCTGGGCTTTCAAAAGCCCGCAGATCCGATAGAGCAGCTGATTTGTCAGTGGACTAGCACCCACATAACACCCCATTTCCTGACTCCCACGCCCCTCCCTGAAGTGCTCTCCTGGCTCCCCTGCACTTCTTGGATCCCTCGCTCGGATTTCTCCTTTTGCAGGAGGACTTTCCAGTTAGCCAGACTCTTCCCTCCCCCCCTTCCTCTAAGATTACATTCTATTTACACTGTGCGTGTTGTTGAATCATTTCAATCCTACTTTACTCTTCGAGATCCCATCTGGGCTTTTCTTGGCAGAAGTGCTGGCGTGGTTTGCTGTTTCCTTCTCCAACTCATTTTACAGTTGAGGAAACTGAGACAAACAGGGGTAAGTGACGTTGCCACTGTCAGAGGCTGATTTAAACTCCGGAGGATCCATTTTCTTGATCCCAAATCTCGTGCTCCGTCTCCTGTGCCGTCCGCCTGCCAGTTAGAACAGTCATTTGTCCTCTGCCTCTTCCCACCCCAACCTCCCACTCCCATCACAACCTGCGCTCCTCATGGGGGACATAGCGCTGTCTGGGTGTGTGAAGGGGGTCCCTCGGGCGTGGGACAGAGCACTTAATAAAAGTACACTGACTGACAGATCTATCACCTGTGGGGGCGTTTCCAGGCTGCCCTTTTCTCCCCTTTCTCCTTCTGGACATCATTGCTCATTAGCAAACCCGGTTAACGGGTAAACAAAACAATAAATCACCTGAAATTCAGTTTTATTCCCTTTTGCAGCTTCGCTGAGGTTAGGTAAGGGACCAGGTGCCATGTTCCCCCTCCCCTTGCTGAGGTCATTCACCCCCTCTCTCTCTCCCTCCTGCCACGGGGCTGACTCGGTGGCCCGAGGAACCGCTCATCTTGGTTCCGGCGCTAAGATTTCAGAATTTTTCTTCAGGATGTTTTTGAACAACCAGCGATCAGCCTCGCAGAATATGTGGCCCACCCCCGGGTGCCCACCTGCAGCTGGTCGTTTTCAACCTCTGGGAAAGCCAGAAAGCAGCGAGGGAACCTGGGACTCAAGGAGGGACGAGAGCCGGGACCCAGAAGGAAAGGCCGGTCTTCCGATGGCCCCGATCAGTAAACTGGGACCCGAGAGTTTGGAAAACCCGAGTCACAGCATGTGCGGCCACATACATAGCTCCGCATGAGCCAATCGGTTCTCAATGGGAGCAGAATATTGGTGAGCTACATTTAAAACAGGACTGTCTATACGCCATCAGTCCCGCTCACGACAACCAGCCTGTATTGTTCAGTGCTTAGGTGACTCCAGACCCCTCTAAACTGACTTGGATTTGAATGCCGGCTTTGTTCTTTAAGCACACTCTCTCCCACGTACACTCACTCTCCAAAAGAAAGTCTATTAACATGCGCCCTGTGAATAATAGACAAGGCCTGAAATTCTGGTGGGAGTTTTTTCTGCCTCATATAATATGCATATCAAAAGCATGAAATTATAGAATTTCTATGAATTTAAATGACATGTCCTCGGCAATAGGCTGGTTTCTTTGCTTTTCTTTTAAAAACACATAAAAAGGATCGAAGGCTGGGGGGGTGCCTACTCAAGGTCAACTTTGGTGGCTAAAATTTAAATGTCGGGGCCCTCCCCCCAACCAAAAGTTCCTAACGGCTCCTCCAGCCTTCCCTGATTCTCGAAGTAGAAACAACCAGATGCTGGCAGGGGCCCCCACCTACCAAAAATCCTTGCCAGTCCTAAGTTATTTCCAAGAGTCGTGGAATTCTCGGCTCTCACATTTGCTCTATTTCCTGCCTCCTCTGACCTCCTGGTGCCTCATCGAGGAAACAAAGTGGGCTTCACGGGCAGAGGGCCTGGGCCTGGTAAAGTCACTGACTGCGCGGGGCCTGGCGCTCTCTGGTGAAATGGCGGTTGGGTCGGGGATCGCCCTTTCTGGTCAATGTGAGGGGCGTTAGATGGGGCCGTGTTTAAGGTCCCAAGTCTTGGGGTCTCTTGAGGCCCCAGTCTCCTCATCTCTTAGTTCATGAAACTTTTATGAAATGCTGCTAGAAGCTCATCTCTAAAAAGAGGAGAGCAGAATAATTACAAAGTTCCCCATTTCCAGTTTCAAAGGTGTAGGTGGATTAGCCAGTTCCATCAACAATATCCCCCTTACTGCAGGGTCTTGGATCCTAACATGAGATTCCGAGAGGCTTTGGGACCTTCCAAAGAGTGATTCAACTCCCCTGTTCCTAGGTAAGTGTCTGACGATGAAGCGGGTAATACACGCGGGGGCCGTCCGGGCGTGGAGGAAGGCCGGC
>NC_133621.1:16893367-16945867 GCF_048593235.1 Sminthopsis crassicaudata | reverse complement strand
TTGGCAGAGGAACCAACGTTAGTGGCTACTCCCAGGTCACAGACCACAAAGAAGGTAGGACGGAGACCTAAAAGATCCTTTCAGCCAACCGCAGCCTCACGCTGCTATCTCTAGTGCATGATCCGCAGAGACCGGAGAACTCAAGAACTAGAGAACAGAAATTAGAAGGATCAGTCCCTAGGATTAGATTATCTAAAGGCGGGACTCCATAGTGATTTTCAGCACTTGTACATGGCTGAGAGCTCCGAGGACTTGCCCACATAGAGACACGTGGTTTTATAGGGAGATTAATAAAAAAAATCCCTGTGAATTCCCCGGGTAATTAAAGCTCATTCCCTTGAAGTGTTGAGCTTTTAAAAAATCTGTTTTTAATTGTGATCTTTTAAAAATGAATTTCTCTTCCACTGCAAAGGTGGAGGACTATGGCTGAGGAATTGTGTGTGTACCATCACATGCAGTCAGAACACTGATGGATTTTGCTCAATGTTCTTCTTTCCTCTTAAAAAATCACCTTTTTACAAGAGAAGGCTCACTGAATGGTGGGATAGGTGAGAGGGACATATTAAGAAGTTCCTCGGATATAAAAACAAAAGACCCATAAAAACCCCCAAACTTTTTTGACTGTTAAATCAAGTGTTCTTAACCTTTATATCACAGACCCACTTGGCAGTGAGCCTGATGATAAAATAGATAGGATTACAAAGGAAACAAATCATGTAAAATAAAGTCATCGAAGTGTTTTTAAATGAAGTTTACAGGCCCCAAGTTAGATTTCTGTTTTAAACGGAGTATCATGATTCTAATTTAAGCTTTTCTTACTGATTTTTAAAAGACTTCACCATTTTACACCCTGACGCCCCTAATGCCTCTGGACACTGATGCCCCTAAGCTAAGTGTCCCCACGCGTGGCCAGGTTTTCTCCCTAAGATTTCAGCTTTCTTCTCTCTTCTCTCGCTTTCGGACACCAGGCAGCAGCTGCCACTTCTTGCTCTATCAGGGGACCTGCCCCAATCGTCTCTTCTCAAGGAGGGGTTTCTTATATGTGGAATACAAGGAAACCCAATAACTGTGTTTATTTGAACTCAAGTATCTCCTATGACACTGAGAGAATGGGTTTTGTAAGTCATCTTTCCATTGACCCCTCAGAAACCCTCTTTTCCCTTCCCTCTGGGCGTGAGATGGTTTGCTAGGTGGGGGAAATGACTGTAATCACTGTTCTAACCCCCGAAGCGACCTCGCTCCTCCGAATGACTCCAGCCTTCACCAAATGACTCTCATTTTTGTGTTCTCCGATCTGATCTCTTCCCTAACTTGCTGCTCCTCCTGCCAATTCCTCTAATGGAACGGATCGGGCGCCCCTGAAATCTCCCAAATTATCCTTATTATCTGCCCCTCTACGTTGACCTGCCTTCTCAATTTTTCCATTTCTGTCGGTTACGTGATGATTTCCCCAACTTCTAGGCCAGAAATCTGATAGTTTTCATCAACTCTTCCCTTGTCTTTATCCAACGTCTCCATTTTCTTCTTTCCTTCTCCTATCAGATCTGCCCTGTGCTTTCTTCCTTTGAAATACGCTTCATTCTTTCCTAGGATCATTGGCGTGAGAGGTATAAGCGACCTTAGAGAACACTGAGTTTAACCCTTTTGTTTCACTCAGCAGGAAAATGAGGCCCAGAGAAGCCCTGCCTTTGCCCACGTGAGTGCCAGGGCTTTGGAACTGGCTGTTCTAACGGCCAATCCCCTGCCACCGTCCTACGCCAAGTCAGCTTCGAATTCTTGGATTCCTGTAACAACCCACCAGTGGGTTTCTAACCCCAGACTTCCCCCCCCCACTCTAAAATATTCCTTATTTTCTTGGTGGGCTACTTTTCCTGAATTGCCGCTCCTTTTAACATAGATTCTTTATGTTTAGGATTTGTTTCATTCTTTGATCACATAATATAGGTAAGACATTTGGCAAATTTTGAAGCGCCTGATTATTATTATTTTATTATATTCCTAAGTCAAGTCAACAGCACTTATTAGTTCGTACTACTCTGCGCCAGGCATTAAAGCCCTAGAGATAACAAAAAAAGCCAAACGGTCCCTGCTCTGAAGGGGTTCATAACCTAATAAGAGAGACAATATGCAAGCGGCGAGAGGTTTATGGGACACGTTGGAACTACTCTCAGGGGAAGGCTCTAACTTTAAGGGGGATTCTGAAAGGCTCCTTGGAGAAGGTGGGGTTTTAGCTGGGCCTTGGATGGAACCTAGGAAGCCAGGGGGAATTAAGGGGATGGGATATTCCAAGTGTGGGGAAAACCAATGGAAATTCACAGAGGGGGAGATGGATATTTGTGTGTCAGTGTGACTGATGGATTGACTTCCTCCTACCTTTCAGCTTCACAAGAACCCCAAGTGCCCCTCAACCTTCCTCCCATCCCCTCTGTCTCAACCCCACATACAATCAGTTGCTGATCTAATTCACCAAACGCGTATTAAGCTTGTGAGTCCCACTGAGATTCAGAGTAGAAATAAGGGGTCTCTGTTCTCATGGACTTTACATCCCAGTCCAGGAGATGGCACAGGAGCAGATAACACTTAAAGAGACACAATCAGCGTAGGTACAGAGCATCGAACCCACCGGGTACTTGAGAGTGAGCAAAAGGGAGAGGAAGTCAGGGGTCTGCTGTGACCCTGGGTCCTACACAGAGCAAACGGCACCGGAGGGATGGGGAGAGCCCCAAAGATGGTAATTGGAGAGGGCATGAGGAAGGGCTGGGGAAAAGTGCTAGACCCACTGGGTAACTCTTGTTTCCTAACAATCCCTTAGCCTCAGCGGTGGAACTCTGCTGCTCCCTCTGAACTGAAAGTCTCTGGAAGGACCGAGCCACATCAACTGACCCACTAAAGAGAGGAGGACGGAAAGCTTTTATTTCAAAGTCAAAGTATATGATCCAAAGGGTGCCATGTTTAGAAATGCTCTCCACCTGCAGAAAAGGATCTGATGTCAGATAGAAACAGAAAATTTTTTTTTCATTTCCTTCATTTCTTCTTTTTATTTAAGTTTTGCAATATAGCCAATATGGGAATGTTTTGCATGACTTCACATGTATAATTGATACTATATTGCTTGCCTTATCAGTGGATAAGGGAAGGTTGGAGGGGAAATAGAAAATTTGGAACTAAAATAATGTTAAAATGAATCGATTTTAAATGACAAAAATTAAATGATAATATCTGCTTGTAGCCATTTGTATGTAAAATGTACTTGACAAGACAAATTATACTCAAATTATTTAAAAATTCTGCATTCAATTGCCACATTTGGCTTTTCATTCAGTTGCTGCACCTATTCCTTCCTAGCAAAGAGACGGGATTCTGGGAGCCCCAGAACCTCAGGGCATCCCCAAGAGGAGCCTTTTAAGAGCACTTTGGGATTACAGAGTATCTTCCTTCTAGATAGCTCCAGGCCTTTTCACATCAATTATCTCCTTTTATCCTCATAAAGTTCCCTAGGTTTTATGATCCCTTTTTTATAGATGGAGAAACCGAGGCAGGAGCGGCCAGGTGACTCATCAGTTGCCAAGTTCAGCCCATTTCACCTTTTACAACATCTCTCCACTCACAGGGCCTCCATCTAAACCAGGCCCCCTACAGGACAGCAGTCACCCAGCTGCCCATTCAATATTCTGGAGCACAGATACGATCATTGTTCAGTAAGTTACTAGCCTCTTTCCGGCCTCTGGAATAAAATGCAAATTCCCAGATTTGGCATTAAAGAGCCCTTCACAAGCAGCCCTAACTTCTCTTTGCAGACTGCTTTCCAGTAGCACTGTCATCCTTTTCCCATCCCCAGCGCTCATATTGGACCCTGGACCGCCTCATGGTTTCCTTAGCTGATATTCCACTTCCACTCTCCATGCCTTTGCATAAATTGACCCCACGTGCCCTCCCTCCTAACAAACCCTCCTTCCTAATCACAACTTTTTAAAATCTGTACCTTTTTTTTAAAGCTCAGCTCAAAGTTAACCTCCAATAAGCGGTCTTCTCTGAGCCTCCCAATTAGTAGCACCATGGTCAAAAGTTCCTTTGCACTGATTCTGTCCATTTTTAAAATTAATTCATCTGTAAAGATGCTGAACAAATTATTCTCACCCTTCCCCCGTCCCAACAGAGTGTAAGCTGCTTGGTTTGTTTTTGGCTTTATATCTTCAGGACCTCGCAAAATTCCTGGCACATAGTAGGTATTTAGTAAATGCTTGATGGATCCAGTCATTTGATTTGCCCAAGATAACCCAGGATGTTAGACTGAATCCATCTGCTGGAGGATTGCAATGCAGCGCTCTAAACACACAGACAGTGGTCTGACCTTTCCTTCTCCAGCTCACTTTACAGATGAGGAAACTGAGGCAGACAGAATCACAGAGCTGGTGTCTGCGGCTAAGGTGAGTCTTCCCGACGCCAGGCCCAGAGCTCCGTTCACTTTGACATCTAGCCACAGAAAGAAAAAGATTTTTCACTTGGAGGCTAGCCTTCTCATGTCCAGTGAGCTCTCTCTGGCCCTCGGCCAAGGCCCTCATCTTCTGGACGCTCTCCAGTTTGTGAGGGAGCAGCCGCTGACTCGGGATGAGAGCCGACCGGGACGCTCACCTCCCGTGGCCCAAGCTGCTTTGTTTTTACATCCATTTTACTGAGAACTTCTTAACCATCAGCAACAAATACAAACCTTCCAGGCTAACAGGGAATAGGAAAGGACATTGTGGGGAAAAGGCAAACTTCTGTTACAGGCTGTGCTCCTCACAGAAGCATATTTGCTAAATTTAAAGTAAAAAACAAAAGGCACAGCTCCTTTTGTGCTTCTGTGTACTTTGAAAGAGCTTGCACTGATACCTTTGCGCCCACCTCTCGCCAGCCACGTACCCACTTTTGTCCCAGTAGAAGCTCCCCCTGTTACAGATATACCCAGTCAAACAAACAGGGTCCAGGAGGCTCCAGTCTGGCTCCTCCCTTAAGAGCCACGTGTCACGCGTGTCATCGTTGGCCGTGGCTTTGCCGAGCTGAGGACCTTGATCATTGCTTCCCCTTCTCGTCCTTATGGAGGCCATTGAGCCATCTCTCCTCCGGGCTCGCTCACCCACTTCACATGAGTGTCAGCTTCTCTTCATCTCCCCGCTGATCATTTCCTGGGGTACAATAAAATCCCACTATATCCCTTCCTCAACCCAGGGGCATCCGTCGGATTCCCAGTTCTCTGCTGCAATAGAAACAAGAACTTGTATGGCTGCGGTTTCAACTGCTCCATCACCGTCCCCCGTGGGATTGTAAGCTCCCCGAGGGCAGGGACCCTCTTTTGGTATCCTTAGCCCTGGCGCACAGTAGGCCCTTAATAAACGTTTTACAATTAACTGACAGACAGATGCATTTGCAGTATGCCCAAAGTCCCGGGCCTTTTATTCAGGCAATTGCTCTCCCATCCCCTTTCCCTGCCTTCTGCTTGCAAAGCTGATGTCACGAACCCCAAGTAATGGGCATCTGTGTCTAGGAAGCACTGAGTAACCCACCAAAAAGGGAATGAGGCCTGCAGGTTCTTTGTGACCTCTGCTTCCTTTTCTGCAGCCGTCATTAGCTCTGCGTGCTTCCCTCGGTCAGCTAGAGTGCCGGAGAGCCAGAACACCGGCCTGGGCTCGGGGAGATTCCCCTTCCCGAGTTCAAATCCCTCCTCAGACACTTCCTGGCTGTGACACCCTGGACAAGCCACCTCACCCTGCCTGCCTCAGTTTCCTCATCTACAAATAAGCTGGAGAAGGAGACGGCCGCTAGTCCAGTATCTCTGCCAAGAAAACCTCAAATGAGTCTCGAAGAGTTGGATACAACTAGGCAACGGCTTCTCCACCGTCTCTTACTTACATTGAAAATCCCTTCTCCATTAACCAAATTTTGCTGAACTTTTCAGCCTCAAATCGTTCTCCTTGAAGAAATAGCTGTGACACACGGCCGTGATACTGGGCAGAATGAAACAAAGTTAGAGAAAGTTTCTTTTTTTGTGACAAGGGAAACACAATGACTTTAAAAAAAAATCTCACTAGACACAGCTTCCTGACCCAGAGATCGAAATGATCTGACTTGAACTTGCTCTCATCTGCTCCCTTCAAAGGAAGCGCAACGGAGTCATGGGACCAAATGAGCTTTTATTACACAGGATGGGCTGGAGGCAGGAAAGAATGGCCCAGTCTCTCCTGGGAAGGAGTACCTGTGTAAATGCGTGCAGCATCAGTCTCAAGCAGGGCAAGGAGACGGAGTGCAGGAATACCCTGCAAGCGAGGGAAGTCTGGGAGGGAGGCCACTGACAGTCAGGGGGAGGGGAGGGGGGAAGCAAAGGAGCTGATGCATCCCACCCAGGCCCTTCCAGAAGGAAGATTTAAATGCATGTGGTTAATGGCTCCCAGTTCCAGAGCTGGTGAAAGCATTGCCCATAAATAGCTGAGTCCCGAGTGTGGGGGAACTGTCAGTGATAGAGATCCTGCCACAACATGGCCTGCACCCCTCCACCCTGGCGGGGCGGTCTCCCATTCTGTCATCAGGGCGCCCATTTGCCAAGTTTGCCGAGAGGAATGGCTCAATGCTGTGGGATTTATTCATCTCTGGGCACCTGAAATATCCCACTCGGGGTCCATGTCTGAAGTGGGTCATCCGCGCTCAGCCCGGGGGCTCTTTGTCTTTGCCACAGGAAGTGGAGGAGGTGAGGGAGCGAACTGGGCAAATCCTGGGCCTTTTCTTTCTGTGTGACCTTTCTGGCCCTAGCCGTCTCTCTCCTTTCTCTCTGTCTCTCTCTGTCTCCTTTCCCCCCCCCCCCTCTCTCTCTCTCTCTGTCTCTGTCTCTCTGTCTCTCTCTCAGCTGGAGATGCACTTGGAGCCATTGGAGCGGCTCTGCTGGGTCTCTGGGCACGAAATGCGTCAGTGAAATTCTCACCAGAGGGAACTGGCCTCATACATCATAATGTTAGCAGATCTTGACTTGAATTAAGTTAGGTGCCAAAGGTAGTTAAGTCTCGGGGTTCTGAGGTGTGTGTGTGTGTGAGAGAGAGAGAGAGAGACAGAGAGAAAGAGAGAGACAGAGAGAGAGAGACAGACAGACAGACAGAGACAGATAGAGACAGACAGGGAGAGAGACAGAGAGAAAGAGAGACAGAGAATGACAGAGAGAGGGACAGAGACAGAGACAGAGACAGACAGAGACAGACAGAGAGAGACAGAGAGAGAGACACACAGAGAGAGAGAGAGAGACAGAGAGAGAGACAGAGAGAGTGCTCCAGCCCCAGTGCATCCTCCTCCTGACCTCCAGCCTTCGCCCATCCCCGGGTGGGCAGAGGTGAGCGGGCGCCTCCTGGTTCAGCAGCCGGCTGCGGGCCCCGCTCTGTGACCACATCCCAGGGATGGGGGCATCCTCAAATCCCTGGGATGGAGGAAGTCAAGGGGACCTCCTGGGATTCTCTCAGGCCCCAGAGCCAGAAGTTAAACAGGAAGTGAATTTTATCATTTGGATGATACCGGAGAGCAGAGATTTTGTTCCGTGCGAAAAGCCCACCTCTTTCTAATTAGATTAGGCCCAGCCTCGTCACACACAGATGTTAAGGATCCTGTATGTAGAGCTGAGTTTCAGACTTGTAGATGGAGAGGCCGCTGAGTGACCGACAAGGCTGCACAGGGCACAAGTGTCAGAAATGGGATTTGAACCCGGTTCCCGCGGAACATCCTGCCTCCTCTGTCCCTTAGCCGTCATTATAAAGATGTCGTCCATCAGTGAAATAATTTGGAACCTAAGCTCAATGACGACGAATACTTCCTTACACACGTAACCCTCCCGGGACATCGCAAAACTTGGTGTGAGCTGAATTTCACATCACGCTGAAGCAAAAGCTGGAGCCGCCTCCGTCCCAAAGCAATCAGGAGCTCATTTTGTGGAACCCCCAGCTGGCAAAAACCGGGAGAGGAAGCAGCGCCACGGTGTAATTAAAACCTAATGAGGGAGAATGCAAGCATTTATTGGTCACCTACTGTGGCCACGTGGAGCGCGATGTGAAGGAAGCCCAACGGAGGGTCCAACTTGTACAGTGAATTTCCCCTGCTTTCCTATGAGCTCGCGGTGAACTTTCCTGCCAAGAGCCCTCACCGATCCTCATTTCTATCGGACTCACTCTCGGCTGTTCTTCCGAATCCTGTTGACCAGACAGCCCCACTCTCTCTTTGCCTCATTCTGACAAACAGCCCAATAACCACACGGCAGCTGGCGGGGTGAAGGGCACGGCCCACCTGGGAACTGACCTCCTGAACTTGACCCTCATTAGTGTAGGGGTCAAGTTAGCGGAGCTGCCTGACTAATTGCAAGAGAGTCGACCCAACAATTCGCCTCTGAAACACAGTAACCCAAAGACGGCTTTATTGGGGACGCTCAGCAGTGGCTCCTTGGGTATCTGTGGGCTGGGAGGTCCCAAAACGTGGGGAGATGGAGACACTGAGAGAGGTAGGAAAGAAAACCCCTCTTGGATGACCTCCCCATCATGACTAAACTCTTGAGTTTTTTATTGGAGTCTGCCATGTCACAGCACAATGCCAGGCTCTTGGGGGGAGACAGCCACTAAGGAGACGGAAGGGACTAAGTTCTAGGGGAGGAAGAGTCGGGAAACCAGAAGGGTGGGATTTTCGAGCAGAAGAGCAGCAAACCTTTGCTTTTGGAAGATTATCTTGGAAGCTGGGCAGAGGATGGCTCAAGGAAGGGAGGGCGGAGGCAGACCGAGCATTCGTTGGCTCCTCCAGGCAAGCAGCACGCGTTTAGTGGGAACACAAAGGGTCTGGGTTCAAATCTTACCGTTGTCACTACACAGGTGGCTCCTTTCTCTCCCCTGTAAAATGAGGGGGATGGTCCCCGGAGTCTCTTCTGATGATCTTTGCCTAAGCTAAGCCTTGGCTCCCTGTCCCCCGGTGATGTCACATCTTCCAAGCCACAGAGGAATGGCTCTGGGGATTAGATCCAGATTTGGATTCTTTATTATCCTTGGACCCACAATAGCTGCCTCTTCCTTCGAGGCTCCACCAAGACTTCCCTGACCTTCCTTTGGCCATTTGCAGTTGTGCCCGACTTTTTGTGGCCCCACAGGCTTAGTTTCCTTACCTGTAGGATGGGAATAATAATAGTGCCCCTTCTCCCAGGTATGGGAAGCTGAAATGAGATCACACACCGAGCCCCGTATAAAGGCCAGCTAGAAAGGAATCCCTCTTCAAAACCTTCCAACTGATGCTCACACCTGGGAAACCTGGGCAGTCCACCCGGCGTGCCGGGAAGCTGGATCTCTTCCATGTGGATTATCTTGGAAAATTCTGAGGCCCCCCCCCCCAAAGGACAAGATGCCAGACACTGGGCTGACCTGCCACGCATTTAAACTGTGCTGGAGGGCTCAACCATGATGGGAGGCCACGGTGCTCACATGAAGGCCAGGAGAAACAATCCAGAGACACTCTCAAAGTCTCCCTGAAGAACTCTGGGAGGGACTGTGAGCTGTGAGCGACGCTGGCACAGAGTGCCCAGCACGGTGTGCCACGTCAAAAAGGGCGCCGGGCCCTGCCAGCAAAGCAGACTTGCCCAGCTCAAGAGAGACGTGCACAGATTTAGACCCCCCTCCCAGGCACGTTTGACCTACCTGTGGCCGACCAGTGGTGGAACCCTCCAAGCCCTCAGCACTTTGATCCGCCACAGGGGGACACACTGTGGCTCAATGTAATGAAGCCATTTTGGTCCTCTGAGCACGAAGAACAACAGTCGCTATAAGCCTCGGAGCATTTACAAGACAACCTTGAGACTTTAAGGTTTACAACCCCCCTACTCTGGAGTTAAATATGGCAGGCACAGAACTGTCCAAAGCAAGTTACTGACTTGGGAGTCCCAAAGGGTTGCCTTTCCCCTCAGCGCTCTGCCCATTGGCAGGGCATTGTGAGCGTTTACAAGCCTTTCTACAACAACACAACCGGCTTTATCAGTGGGTCTGTTAATTGCTTGGAGAGCCTCCAAATGATTACATTATTTACCAAACAGAACTGAAAACGCGAGATCTCAAAGGCTTTAGAAATTTCCAGCACTTTTTGGTGACCCTGGTCTTGTAAAAACTAGATGAGTACACCCTCTTTTAAACCAAACATTTGGTTCACTTTTTTATAAGTTTTGAAAAAAACTGGAAAAAATATAAAAAAAATAATACTGATATAGTCTATAAACTCAAATTATGTCAAAAATTATTTATTAGTTTGTGTAGCTTAACCCAAAGCAAAGCACTGAAAATGCTTAGATGGCCTTTGACAGGCACCCCAAATCTCTGTTCGGTTACGTAAAGCTAGCAAGTGCTTATGAAGAAAGCTGATTGGGTCTCCTTAAGCAACTCTGGAGCTCCATCGTTCTGGCCACGGAATCTTAGCACGTGCCCCGTGCTCTAACCCTGCCCTTCCAGGCCTTGGGGAACGAGACTGCCCCGGATACTCCCGAAGGATCTATGTTATAATGAATTCCAAGAAAAAGTAGCCCGGCCCCTCCGTTATCAGAGCCGATCTTCCCCAGCCTCCCACTCCCATTAAATTACAGTAAAGTACTAAATCATTGATGAGCGCCATACAACAAAGTCTTGTCCTATTCTGTTCTCCCACAGCGGAGTACATTACGATGCTCCTGTCGACTCATTACTGGCAAATCGCTCACAAGATCCACTGTTAGAGAAAATTGCAGTTTCATCTATCTGAAATCTGGACAGCAAGAAAACTCAAAATAACCACATCCGAAGACATTACTAGACATGGTACGTATCCTGATATCCTGAGGACGCTGGGACTCGACAAGCCTCTTATGCAGCTTCTGGCTCACGAAAAGGATATTAAATCATGTTCAACATTTGTGTGTGTGCTCAGAGCATTTCTTCCATTTCTTTGAAAACCCTGTGGTGAAGGAGATAATGTTGATAGACTGAGTTCTTGCACTACATTCTTTGTAAGTTCCCCTCCAAGATATCTGTGTCTTCCTCCCAAATGGAGCTATCATGTAACAGCAGCATGGTCGAAAAAGAGGAAGAGCCGGCTGTGGAGCCAGAAATTCCAAAGTCCTGGATTTAAATCTGGTTGGTGACCTTGAGGGCTCAATGAGCTACATGCGGCCCACGACCCTCCTGAGTGTGGCCCTAACCAGAATAAACTGTAGTTCCTATCAGCGTATTACTTATTAATAAAAAAAAGTAAAAAATAAATTCATAAAAGAAAAGAAATTTTTTAGGTCAATGTGTGACCTGCAAATCTTTAAGGATTAAACTGCCAAAAAAGGACTGATTCATATTAGTATGATGCTCTCCATCTGGGAGTACGAATGAAAGCTAGGTGGTGCGATGGAGACAGCCCGGGCCTGGAGTCGGAGAATGAGTGCAAGTACAACCTCAGACACTATTGTGTGACTTTGGATAAGTCACTCACCCATATTTGCTTCATTTTCTCATCTAGAAAATAGCTGGAGAAGGAAATCTCAAACCTCTCCAGTGACGTAGGGCCACGGAGAGTAGGGCCCAACTAAAATGGCTCAAAAACAGCATTTACCTGTGGCTTCTCCTTTGAATGAAAGATTCTCAAAGGCAGGGAACCTTTGGTTTTTGTCTCTGATTCTCCAGCGTCTAGCGCAGTGCCGTGTGTTTAACAAAGGTTTGCTGAATAATTAAACAAATTAAATAAACAGAAACGCTCAACTTGCCACCATTTTGATACAAGGAACTGAACTGAATGGGATAATCCCAAACAGCTTTCTGTCATTTATTGGGTTAGTGACATTGAAGTTCATGAGGGGCACTGGGCCTTAGCGGGGAGGATTTAGGGCTTAGGGTCGGAAGAAATCTAGACACGCTTCCTGCCTCTCACACTTACTAACTGTCGGAAAGTCACTTCATCTGACCAAGTCTGCTTCCTCTTTGTTCAGCTGGAATCCTAACTCCTGAGGCATTTACCGTGTGGGTCCCCCCTCCATTATCAAAGGAGGTAACTTATGTAAAATGCTTCGCCAACTTTAAATGCCATCGACATTTTAGCCAAGAGACCTTGTGGTCTAGTGGGGAGAGAAAGGGCTCTCACTGTCCCCAAGGCACATCCCCTTTGTGTTCCAAGGCAGTGTTCTAAGGGTCAGAATGGGAGATGGCCATCTGCATCGATGAACCAAAGCTTCCACACCTTTTAAATGTGGAATTTAACCACATTTTCTTGTGGTTAAATGAATTTAATTCATTTTAAATGAATAAAATCACAAAAAATCACAAATATACACATATAGAAACAAAGAGCCTATCACAGTATTAGCATATTACAGTAACCTCTGTCTCCTTTAGAATGACCTTGTTCTTCCCCATCCCGAACCCTTCAATGTCATTACTCTCACATTTAGGACCCCATGGGGCATGTAGTGAGGGCAGTGAGAGCTGCACAATCCCCTGCGGGTCTGCCACTACAGGGCACACTAAGTCCTGGGTTTTTCCAGGTGGTTCTGAGTATTTACTCCCTATAAAATCACCATCATAATGGCGTTTTAGGAGGGTGTGTCCTGGGACCAGGGGTCTATCGCTCTTGGTTTCTTTGTGAAATAAGAAACACCACAAATGCACAGCTGTACCAGGCGGACTTGGGTTCATTATACCAGGATATAATGGAGTAGCATAAATGTTGATGATTGTGTTCAGTATTATCCTTGGGGTTCCTGAATTCTGGAAACACAATAGACTTGATTCTCCTCTCCAGGGCTCACAGGTATTATGTCCTGGAATAGAATACTGACTGTAGGGACCAGCACAGGCTCGGAACAAGAGCTCACGTTTCTGTGGCACATGAGAATCGATTTTCTCAAAAACAACTTGGGAGGGAGATAATATCTTGTTATCCATGTTTTGCAGAAGAAAAAACAACTCTAAAAGCTTAAGACCTTTATTATCTTGGATAAATCACTGAGCCTTAGTTTCCTCATGTGTAAAATGAGGTACTTAGATTAGTGGATAATTAGATGTCACAGTGGAACCGGAGGCAGGAAGACCAGATTCAAATCCAGCCTCAGAGATGTAGTATTTGTGTGACCCTGAGGAAGTAAAAAGCGTCTATCCTAAATCAGGATTTTATGGCACTATAGAAATGGGGTGCTTTGCCATCCTCATGTTGGAAACCATTATAGAAACAGCCAAACTACCATGCAATGAACCAGATTCTGGAGCCTCCACTGACAATATCCTCCAGCGCCCCTCCTGGCACTGATGCCAAGGGTGCCCAAGTCCTGGTGGCTCCTACCAGGCTGGGCAGGCTTCCAGTACCAGCCTAGAGGCAGCCTGTCAGCTGAATCTGCCCAGCTGGGCAGGAAAGCTCACCAACAAAAAATGGCCAAGCGGATTTGACTGGGGTTTGGCCACACGGAATCTTTTTGTGCAGTGGGGTGGAGGTATACGTCTTCTAGACATTCCATTTATAATCCTGTACACTCTTGTCATTTTCGCCACTAGAATAGCAAGCCCTTGTGAATAGGTGCTGCATTGTTTCTTTATCTCCTTATCTCCGACTCCAAAAGCATCATGGAACTTTTAAAAGATGGCAGTCAGAAAAGAGATAACCAGCTTGGAGTTTACAGGTACTAGCACTGACCTAATAGAAAGGGGACTGGGAAAAGGACGAAGTATAAGAGAAAGGTGGAATAAAGAGAGTTGGGCCAAAGGAGTCTCCGATGGTGCACAGGAAGGGTCTCTGGCTCCGTTTTTATTCATCAAACAGCCCTGATTCATGCTGGGAAACCTTCTCTGTCAGTGAGACGTTACCCTGACATCTAATCCATCCTGCAAGCAAGGCTGGGCCACTATTCCACAGGGGATGAGTGGGAGCTGATGTCCCTGGGAGCTCTTGTCCACTAGCTGAGCATCATGGGAATCAGTTTCAAAACCACCAGTGAAGGGAGTGCTCAGCACTCCATCCATTAGCCAAGAAGAGGGTCCCACAGAGTTACAGTATGAGGGTAAGGTGGGTGTGGGAGAGAAACCCAGAGGTTTCTTGGCCCACATGTAAATAAGACACATTTGTATCGATGGTCCTTTTGTTTCCATCTAATCAGTCAGAATTTGAAGTGGGAGCTAAAGAATGAAAATTTCCATTTAAGTTCATATGCGCTATGTCTATGTCCTCTCTGCTGGGGCCACTGGGGGTACTGCACTTCACAGGGTTCACTTCTGACCTCAGGCAAGTCCCCTAAACTTTGCTTACCTCAGTTTCCTTAACTGTAAAACAGGGACCATAATAGCACTCACATCTCAGAGTCACTGAAAGCATTAACTGAGATATTTGTAAACATTTTGCAAACTTTAAAGAACTCAATAAACTCCAGCTTTTTTATTGTTATCGAGGAAGAGATATAGAACGTATGACATCCTAGTAAATTTTAAGCTACAGTTTTTACACAAAGGCTACATATTTATGCTACTCTAAGACAATATTTATTTTTAAAATAACACCATTATCTGAGAATAATTCAATGAATGTTTATTAGGTATCTCCTACATGGAAGGCATTATGAATAAAACAAGAGCTTCATAAAACTAGGCACGGTTTTAACTAGGGCGAGGCAGCCTGGCAAGATGTCAGCATGGAGAGAGGTACCCTTTCTGCCCACATCTCGTTCTAGCCCACTGGCCCCATGCCTTGTGGGATAACCACTCAGAATTCCTTTGCCAAGTCCCAAGTTATCAACCCAGATTCTCAGGGAGATGATCCTCCTTTTTATACGGATCTGGTATTCCTTTCCCCCTCAATTTCCCTAGAGTTTGAGGAAGTGGGGACACTTGGCAACAGCAGCGGGGATCACAAGAAGACCTGAACTCAAATCCTACTAGCCATTTAAACCTGAACAATTCATTTAATCTCTGTCTGCCTCAAGGTTCTCATCTTTAAAATGGGGATAGTAATTCCAGAGTTATGGTGATAATCAGATGAGATGTCCTTTGAATGGACCTTTGAAAGTCCTTTGAAAATCTTAAATCACTACATTAATGCTAGTTTGGGACTATTATTATAGACTAATTCCTCTCCCAGAATGGGGAGTGTAGATTGTATCCCCTCCAGGGGAGATCAATTTCATGATATAATAGGATTATCCAATCTAGACATGGAAAGAAGAAGCTTTGGAGATCATTTAGTTCAACTCTCATTTTACAGATGAGAAGACTGAGGTTAAGGCACTTGTCCAGGGTCACCCAGACTGTCCACCCATTCCTGATTTTCCTCAAGTACAAGAATTCCTAGTTAGGGCTCAAATTTATTGTACAATCAAAACAAACTCTTTAATGAGGAGAGCAGAATAATCAGCCTTCATGCAACAAGGCTGCTCCTTTTAATCCTATGCAGGAAACAGTGACACTTGGTGACAAGATTTTTGGCCCTGTTATTTCCCTGAACAGACTGATCTAAGAATAGAAAAGACAATGCTCACTCACATGCTTTGAGAAACCTTTCAGAAATACAAGAACATGCAGAAGATGAGGGGAAGGGAAGACAGAAGAAAGGGGAAGGGAAGAGAGAGGAAAGGGAAAGGGAAGAGAGAGGAAAGGGGAAGGGAAGACAGAAGAGGGAGGTTTGACTGGATTGGGAGAGAAGCAGGTGAAAGAAGGACATGATAGGGAGGGGGAAAGAGAATAGAACAAAAAACACAGGGAGAGAGGAGTATAAAGGCAAATAAGGACAGCAGAGGCTGTAGACCTAATAGACTTTTTTCAAAGTGTTGAAATAAATCAGTGGGCTAGAATTCCAGCACCTCACAGCTCCCCAGCATTTGGACAGTGGCAGGGCTCAGATGCAGCAAACACGCCAAGCTGTCCTCAGGTTCAGAGACTGTGAGCAACCAGCCCGACAAAGCTTTTGTGCACGTGGTCCCACGTGTCTGAGATGTGCTCCCTTCTCATGTCCGCCTCGTGGAGTCCCTGGTTTTGTCTGACACAGCTCAAGTGTCATCTTTTACAGGACCCCAGTCAATGTCCAAACTGTCCCCGTTCTCTTCTTAGATCATTGTGTTCATCATGTTCATGTTCATCAGTTTTCATGGTGTACCCCCGATGAAATGAAAGCTCCTTGAGACCGGAGACTATTTTTCTTTCTCATCCTCAGGACCCGATTTCAGTATAATTTGTTCCCTTTATAACACTACTTTGTTTTCTACATTTAAAAGCTTACTTTGAGGCTTTACCAGTTTACCTAGGGGATCCATAACATTAAAAAAATAGGAGCCCATGATCTTGTTCAACTTTCTATTTTAGAGATGAGGAATCAAATTTAGAGAAGTAAGATTTTATGTAGTCAATAACAAAGCTGAGAATCTCCCAAACTGGGTCCCCTCCATTAAGCCAGCCGCCTCTCAAAGTAATGACTGGAGAAATTTGGAGAGGTAACAGTGGGTGAGAACTTCTCAAGATGTCCATAAGTATCAGGACTGAAAGAAAAGAATACATGGAGCTAGAGGATCTGGGTTCTATCATTTGCATCCTTGGGACCTTTGTGATCTTAGCCAAGTCACTTAGCCTTTTTTTTGCATCTCAGTTTCCTTCTTTGTAAAATAAGGAAACAGAAGCAGATGATTGGTAAGATCTCTTTATGCTCCAACTCTGTGATCCTACATCACATAGATTGTATCCCCTCCAACTAAATCTGAGCTCAGTTGCTGAAACCAAGGATGCTCACTACCTAAATGGTTTTGGAGAAGTTACTTAACCCTGGGTCTCAGCTTCCTTCTCTAGAGAATGAGAGGAGTTGGGATAGATGACTCGGAGATTTTGATTGTCACACACTCACACACACTCACACTCACACACACACACTCACACACACACACATACACACACACACACTCACACACATGTCTAGAAAGCACCTTGCACAACTTTGGATTTAATAAATATATTAGGATTAGGTTGGATCTTAGAAAGCGCACACAAAGGGATAAGGAATTGGAGCCTGATCCTTTTGGCTTCACTATTTCTGTCAGGATCATCCCTATTAACATTACAATTGGGAATCCTGAAAATGGGCTCTTCTCTAGTCTTTCCTCTTATATTTAATCTGTTACCAAATTTTGACAACCCGACCCTTTATAACAGATCTTGCATCCAGCCCTCCCTTCAGGTTGCCTTGGTTATCACAATTAACCTCATTTCATCTGAATAAAAACTGCAGGGGTTGGGATTAAAGGAGAGAATAAGCATCTAATGTGACTTGGTTTTACCTGTGCTGTTAAAAATGGCCCTGTCAGAGATTTCCATTATTTGTTTATTATTATTCCATTGATTCAAGGCAAGGACTGTCTTTGGCTTTTCTCTGTAACCCTAGAACATACCATGGTGTCTAGCACATTGCAGTGTTAATAAGTGTTGACCAATTGAGTGAAATAAGCCATTTCTTTTCATATGAAAGAAAAGGAGCAAGAACATCTCAGAGGATCACCCACTGAAAGCTGGAAGGGGCCTTGGAGTCGATCACACCCAGATCTTTTGTTTTACAAATGAAGAAGAGCCTGAGAAGTAAAAATAATGTGTCCAAAGCCACAGATGGATTTAAATCTGGGTCATGGGACTCCAAATGTAGTGCTCATTTTTAGAACACCAACCAGCTCTTCATCCAAGGAAGAGGTGGGCTCTCTGCCACGCCACGGGCCGAATTCTGCCAACCCACCTGCCACAATCTGCCGCTTGGACCACGGGCAGGGCCTCGTGAGGCATGCAGAGCTGAGTCCTCGCTCTAGCAGCCAGAGCAGCAAAGAGCCTGACCTGGGGACCCACCGCTCTCCGTGAAGTGCGTGCACGTGGCAGGTGGCATTCTTCATCACTAGATCTTGTCCTCCGGGATATTCTCTCCTACTTGGGCTTTTGAGACTCGGCTCACTCTTGTTTCTCCTCCCAAGTCTCCTCAGTCTCTTTTACCAAGTCTCTAGTTTTGTTACAACCTCTAATGGCAAGGTAAGGCTCTTCCCGGGCCCTTTCTCCCTTTACCCGCTTTCATTTGGTGACCTCTACTGTTCCCATGAATTTAATTATCATCTCTTATGAAGATGATGTCCGGGTCTATATGTCCAGATGCAATCTCTTTTCTGAGCTCCAACTTTGCACCATTCTGAGTTGAACAATCCCATGGGTAACTCCGGCTCAGCATCTCAGAACAGGACTTGACTACTGAGCCCTCTTCTCTCCCAGACTTCCCTAATACCACTGAGGTATCTGAGCTGTTATTCCTTATCTGGTGCAATGGGAGTCAAGGGCTCAGTCCTTCCACTAAAATCCAAATCCAACTCCATCAGGAGGAAGCAGTTCTCAATTCAGAACCAAAGCTCTAAAAACTATTTTTTATTCTCTTTCTGCTCAGAGGTCCCTAGCTAAGTTTTAGATCAGTCCAGCTGGGGGCAAAGTTAACCCAAACTGTCCAGGTCCCTACCAAAATCTTTGGCTCGGTTTCACCAGCAGGCCAAAGGGGTCCATGATATAAAAAAGTTAAATCCTGTTTCTATATCGATCATCCTCAGTTAAATCCCAGAGCTCTGGGTTCTTAAAACAATTGTCCAAGTTCAGCCCAGGCTGTCAGTCTGAAATGCTTTGGTTTGGTTTTGTTTAACAGGTTTCGGGAAGTAGGCTTTCTGGCTTGAGTGTTTATGTTTATCAGTTGTGTTAAAACAAAATTTATCAATAAAAAATAATGAATTAATAATGTTGTTGAGAAATAGCTTTGTCGAGGAGATCTGAGACAGTGTCAACCTGTACTAAAATTGTTGGTATCCAGAAACCGAGAGAGCAGGAGACGGAAGAGCACGTCTCACCACTGAGCTGCCAGGTGGGCCTCTGAGTCAGCTCTCATTGGCTCCTCAGTCCGAAGAGTGCATCCTCCACTTCGGAGCCAGGAGGTTAAGGACCTTGGCCAGCAGCATGCAGGAGGATGCCAGGGACTGATCCCAGGTCCAGATCCAGGGTTTTAGAAACCAAAGCAGCCTTTCTCCCCCTGCCCTGAGCAGCTTCTCTCCCTCTCTAGTTCCAGCTGATTTATGTCCAGTGTTTATGAGGATGGAGGCAGAATTACAAAGAGCAGTGATATGGGGTGGGAGGGAAGAGGCTCAGGAAGACGTGGGTTCAGATATGAAAGACCAATGGATTTAGAGTCAAAAGTTCTGGGTTCAAATACCAGCTGGGCCGTATGAGATTGCACAAGCCACAGTTCTCAGAGCCCCGGTCCTCTCTTCTGTATTGGAGGTTGTCAAGGAGGCCACTTGCCCATTCCCAAAGCTGCCTGCAGACAGTATACTGACTCCGAGAGCCACTTAACAATGCCTGTGCTCTATTCTGTTTTTATTTTTCTTTTGCAAACATGTCCCAACTCCATTCTAATCTGGTCTAGGCTGCCCTCAGTAGGGCTGCACACTGCTGGCCAGGAGTGTGACACTCTGCTCTAGGTCTGGTACCACCGAGCTGGAAATGAAAAATGGCACAAAACTGTCTCTAGCATTTCTGCGTGACCCCCAAGAAAGCCGTATAAACAGTTTCAGTTGGATTCTCTGCAAAATGGGGTGAGTCATGGCCCCGAATAAGTCACGTGTTGTAGAGAAGCAGCGAGCCGACCTCAGAGCCACAAAGACCATCCCCTGCTCTGACCCAGGCCGGCTCAGACTAGTCACGTCCTCACAGAGCGTGCCTGGGGCACTTCCAGATGGGCAAGGTTTTGCGCCCAGTATGCCCCGAGAGCCCCTGCCACCATCAAGGGTTCCATTGTGACTCAGGCCCCATCTGGGCAATTCCCTAAGACTCAGTTTCACGGCAGTTGTCTATATGGTCGCACCTTTCTCCGGGCTAGCTTCATACTTTAAAGATGGCCTGGACTGGACCAAGATCTTGACAAGGATCATCTTCCTCCGGTGGATCAACTTCACTCAGAATTCAAATTCAAAATCTTCCATCTCTTTCTTTTCTTCAGCATTTTACCTTTGTCAAGACCAAATGGCAATATGAGGCCCTTCGGAACAGATGATTGCTTTTACTATCATTGATGTCATCATCGTTATTTATTATGATCATTATTTTAGAAAGAAATTGGATAGAAAGGAGATTTCTTAGCAGATACAACGGCTGCTGCCTCAGACAACAGAGATCTGAAGGATCATCAGAAGATAATTGCATCCTTATAAGTAAGGACAGGTCTAACTAAAATCACAGCAATAATCACGCTCTGGGGGGAGGGGTGGCCATTGTTTTGCTAGGGTCTGGGAATCCAGCGTCCATGTAGAATGTAAGCATCCACAGCAGTTTCCTTTAGCTCGCCCCGGTTGCATGAATGCATCACTCCTGCAGAATGCTAACCAGGCTCTTCCGAAGTTTCCAGCCCTTGTCCCTGAGTCTCACTGAATCTGATGGACTATCTCCTCATTTAAGCAATACCCAGAGCACTTAAAAAACCATTCCAGGCCCTCCCAGCATTGCTGGGGCCTGGCTTTCTGAGGATAGATTTCCCTCTGCTAGGGCTGAGGATGGTGCACATCATGCTTTAACCCCCTCCCTGGGGACAGCTCCCGCCTGGGGTTGGAAGCTCCCCACTTACCCCTTCCTTACAGCGTCTCCTCAGGGGGCGGTTTAAGCTTAGGCCAAAGTCCAGGCTGCTTTTTGCCCTTTTCCCTCACAGTCTGGGCCTTGTGTTGGTCTCTTTATTATTTATTAAACAAACCACACAATCAGAACCCTGTCCTCGCTTTCATGGGGCGCCAGCACTTCCATTTCCTCCAGATACTAATAATTCACCTCTTAGGAGATGCTGACTTTGGCCACGGCGTCTGCCACTACAAAGGCCCTCCCAGGAAGCTGACAAAGCACCGCCGTGTTTAAAACCGCTGCTCCTTAAATAAAGTACAGTGGAGCACGGTGGGGGGCTGTGACCAGATGAGCTTGGGTAGCTGAGCCTGGTCGGGGACCTGGCTCACAGGGGAACCCTTGGAGGCGCTCAGGGCTCTCGGGGCAGTGTGGGGGCAAAACCTTGCCCAGAGGAAGAGGAATTCAGAGTGATCAGCCCAGAAAGGCAAACAGCGGGAATCATTTCATTCCCTATGTATCCTTGTTACCTAGCGCAAGATTGGCTTACAGTAGGCATTTAATAAATGCTTATTGAGTGAGTGAGTGAGGGGAGACGGAAGGGGTGGCACTGGTATGGTGGAAAGGGGAGGACGTGTTCTGGTGGCAAAAGCCCTGGACTCCATAGACCAGGGCTCAATCACAGAAGTTAGAGCTCCGGAGCCCTGACTTGGCCAAGATACAAAGGGAGTGAGTTCTACAGCCAGGATTCCAAGAGTCCAGGTTCAGCTCATCCCTCCCTCGGACGCCCGGGAATTCACTTAACTCCCTCTGGGAGCCTCATCTGGGGAATGGGAGAGCTCAGTCTGCCACAGGGAAGCTCTGGGAGCTGAGGCGGGTGGAAGCCCCGTGCAGATGACATCTGTCACCATCATTCAAGCCCTGGCACTGCTGCTTTTAGACTTAGGGACTCTGGTCATTTTACAGTTTAGGAAACCGAAGCAAAGAGGGTAAAGGGGCTTGTCCGGAGCCCAGAGCTGCTAAGGGCCAGATCCCCTCAGACCTTCCTGACCCGGGGCCCCAGATCTTTATACCAGAGTCACCCGCCGCCTCCCACGGCTCATTACACCAAAGTCAAACCTGGCGAGGTAAGGAGGAGGTCCGCCACATGCTGCCAGCCTCACCCCACAAGGCTTCCCTCCCTCCAGCCCAGAGGGCCTTTAAAGACCCGGAGACAAGACAGGGGCTTTCAGGCCTCCTGCTTTAACTCGGCCGCCATCCAGGCGGCCCAACACCCACCGCTGTCCTTGGCCCCAAAGGCTGCCGCCATAAACCCCAAAGGACCCCAGAACCTCCCACTCCATCATCAGCCAGGACTGTCCTCCAAACTATAAAACTCAGGGTCAAATTAGTTTGTTTTATGGTGGCGAAGAAACACTCCGCTCTGGAACAGTCAGATAGCCCCTGGCTGGCAAAGGGAAGCAGGGTGGAGCTGGGGGGAGGAGGGGAGCAGGAGGAGCATTTGCTGCACAGGGTCTCTGGGCAAACCTCAAGTGAGGACACAGAAGGGAGGGAACTTCTTTTGCACTGGCAGGGTAATAATAGTGCCCGGCAGACCGAAACCAGCTGACTTCTGGGCTAAGAAGCAGGATGCTCTTCACCTGTTAGCATGCAAGGCTTGGTCCAAGGCCAGGAAGCCTGGGGAAAAGGATGAAAGGCCCAAGTTCAAAGACTCCTCCAGAAATGCTACATATTCTATTTAAAATCCATGCCGAGGCTGTGGAGAAAGTCATTTCTCAAAGGGGACCTTCCGAACCGCCCTGGAGTTAGCAGAGACATTTAAAATACATATATTTATGTACACATAAAAACAACAACAAAAGTAGGAAATGCTAGAAATAACTCGAATGACTTCTGCCACACATCCAGCAAGCTATTGTTTGGACCCAGAGCTTAATTTTAAGAAGCTTTCCCCAGAGCAGGGTCCTGGGAGGAGCCATGTGGTCCCACACTAGCTAGGCTGGAGGGTGGTCACATGTCCATTAATGACCATCATCCTTATTCGGCTCCTAGCAAATAAAAAACGGTGACCCACATTTCCAATATGATCCCAGCTTTGCTTCTTAAAGAACCACAGAGATCTCTAACTTCCTTAAGTCTGGAGAGCACGACTGCTTCTTATGCAAATAAGACATTTCTTGAAAGTTTTCTCAACAGCCGTGCGTAATACACGACCCAGCAGAAAGACGCCTGGCTCTGAAGCTCTCAGACCTATGTTTAACACCTGCCTCTGACCGCCCTATTCATGCGACCCTGGCCAAGTCATTTGTTCTGTCTGAGGTTGGAAAGATTCCCTCTAAAGTTCCTACTAAACCTGTGACCTCATGATCTCCCTTTTTTTAGATGTTTGCATATTAAATTGTGTTTTAAATGGACCAAGAGGGAGATTCAAAAGGCGATTTTCTTTTTCCCCTTCTTTGAATTCACATGGATTTATTTTGTGTTTTCTGGGAGAAGAAGCTTATGGAAGTCAAAAATACTTATAAGATCAACAATAAGAAGTCAATAATTAATGATTAATTTTTGTAAAGCACCGCAAACTTTTTGCTTTAATTTAAAAATCTTATTCCACCATCTTTACTCTCCACATCATTTTGACAGAGTTGGAATCAGGAAGAACTGAGTTCAAATTTTGCCTCTGACATCCCGGTGACCCTGGACAAGTCCCTTATCTCTGCCTATCTCAGTTTCCTTATCTGTAACTTGAGCTGGAGAAGGAAATGGTAAATCACTTCAGTATTTACCAAGAAAATGGAGTCACGGAGAGTCGGGACTGAATAACCATTTTGATAAGTAAAGGGACCAAGAAGCCTAGACATAACCCTCCCCAAACCACAAAGAACCAGGAATTACAGTGCCCTTCTCCCCTCCTAATTTGCAGTAGAATTAATTATATACCAATCATCACCTTTTCAAGCTCTTTGAGAGAAGAGCTCTTCAATATTTACATTTAAATAAAATTTAAAGAATATTCTTATCAAATATCTTTGTAACTCTTAGTAATTAGACCCCCCAGGAACAGTAGTCAGTAAAGGGTTGGATCCCTTTGCTTCTATCTCCACAAAATATCGTTTATTGGTCCTCGGCTCCCAGAGGTGGCTCCCTAGTCCCCGTCACCAACTCTCGCCCAGACTGTCCGATGGCTCATGGCTCATGTCTGTCCCCACTCTAACCCCTTCCCCAGAGAGCCACTAAAATGATTTTCCTAAAGCCCAGGTCTGACCACATCATTCCCCTCTTTTTGAACTGTGGCTCCCCATCACCTTCAAGATCAGACGTGAACATTCCTTCCCTAGCCAGTGCCCCCTCAGCTTTCCATTATTAACCCACACACAATAATTAATTATAATTAGTCCTAATTACTAATTCTTAAAATAATTAATTCCAAATCAGTGAAATGGGTTTCCTTACTTTCCCACACACACAACCCTCCATCTGCAGCCCTGGAACTATCCTCTCTTCTCAGAATCCCTCACGTTCTCCTCATCTCTGCCTTGAACAATTCCAGGCTTCTTTCAAGGGTCAGCTCAAAGGCCACTTCTTCCCAGCTCACAATCTTAGAGCGAGAGTCCTTCCCCTTGTGTGTGTGTCCCAAACCCAGCAGTCCGGGGCTATTTATGGAGGCCGTCTTAGAATCATATTTTTAAATCATCTGAGGGAATGCTCCGTTATGGGCTAGGAAAAACCCAAAGATTCTTTCCCCATTCATTCATGGGCCCCTACGGAGCCAGAGAGCTTGACCTTAGAACTTTATGTGATAAAATCTACGACCTGAAGCTACTTGGTACCTCCAAGGCCACCTGGTCCCAAATTCACAGATGGTTGGGGACTTTCCAAGTTCCCATGTTCCTTGTGGCAGAAGCAGCATTTAAATCTAACGTCGTTTCCATCGGACAACGCCCTGGGTCTTGTTCGAATGGAGAACAGTCATCGTGACTCTTGCCTTTTTAATGTATTCCATTATTAAAACAGTGAGGGAAAAAATCTGATGCTTAAAGGATTTGGGAGCTCAATCACAAGGAGGCTCCCCCCAGGAGCCAGGACCACAGCCGTGCATTCGGGCCTGACCTCCCGAGTGCTTGTCACCCACCCAAAGAGCCCCTCCTGCCTTCTTCACTTTTCTCCAGACCTTGAAAGTCTAATTTCCCACTGGGTATAGAAGCCATCCATCAGTTATTTCTCACAAGGGAGAAATCCTGTTCCATCTCACAATAAAGTGTTGCATGAGAGACAGATGTAGAAAAACAAAGAGAATCCAAGAGAGGGAAAGAGAAGCAGAAACAGATTTTTAAATTTTTTTTAATTGAAAAACTTAAGGAGCCTACAGTGCCTGGCACACAGCAAGTGCTTAATAAATATGCATTAATTTATATGATCAACCTATTTGTCATATATCATACTATATCACATCATGTTAGGGGATGCTGTATTGTTTATACCATATTACATATCATACATGTTATGTTCCCATTGTATTACATCATATTCATATTATAAAGAAGTATTGAATACTATGTGAATATATTATCAGACGGAAAAGACTTGCTACACATAAGTTTGTGCAAGTAGGAGCTGGCCCATGGGCTGGGCCCGCGTGCATTTCCACAAGGCGCGGCCCGGCTCAGGGCGAATAACAGCTCTCTATTGTTTAAAACCATGATCGGATGATTTAGAACATGTGGGCCGTCACCCCCAAATCTCAGGAGAAGGAGGAGGAGCTGGGAGGGTAGCTGCCCCTTTGGGTAGAGACGATCAATGTTCTCCCCTGAAATTCTCCTCAGATGTCCCATGCTGGCCCCGGTCCTACAGGGACCTTCTGAGAAGGCACGCGCTCTGTCTGGCGGTCCTACCAAACGGAGAAGGTTCCGAGGTTCCGGGGATCAGTGGTGTCTCTCGTCCAAAAATTCAGTCCAGCTGAAGGAGGGTGACCGGCTCATCCTCAGAATTAGGGTGGGGCAGTGGCTGCCCAGCCACCGATTGTTGGCCACAGAATCTCATGACAATCCTGCTAAATCTGACAGATGTGGAAATCTGTTTCTGTGGCAGGAATGGCCATAACCACCAAACGCCAATTTTGAGGTGCACTCAAGAGGCTGCAAAATGTAAGGGATGGAGCCTGGGTCTTGAGTGAACGGGATCTGGATTCAAATCCCACATCGAAAATTGACCAATTCTTTGACTCTGGGCAAATCATTCAATATCCATGCTAATGAGCCAGCTTCTACCCCATGGATTTGTGGGTAGGAGGAGTAGGTTTTTTTCCATTGTGTAAAACAATGCTTTTCATAATATAAGACTATAGTATAACACAATATAATTATATAAAATAATAAAAATATATGATAATGATGTATAATATGTTCATATTACTTATAATAGATCCTTTTGTAAACATAATAAGTGATAATGTCTCAGGTTTCTCATATGCCGAATGACATGGAAGGTTAAACTTAAGGACTTTTAAGATCCCTACCTAATTTGTGGTGGGTGATCTTTTTCTTTTCTTTGATCTTTTCTTTTATATGTAAACTAACAGGCATTTATTTTCTCTTTCTCTTACCCCCTTTCTTAGCAAAAGGAAAAAACAACTATATAGTCAAGCAAAAGAAATTCCCACATTGTCCTTGCTGTCCTTTTCCCCTAAAAGACTGTTAAGGAAGACCTCCTTTTGAAGCTGACACTCAGGATCACTTCCTTTTCCACACATGTCCTCAGACCATTGCTCTGCTCAGCTCTACCATTTGCTGGTCAAGAGGAGCAGGGATATTGGAAGATACGGCTCCAGTTCCCAGGATCCTCCGAGCAAATGGAAGCCAACATGCACCAACCCCCTCCAAGATTGGCACTTGTCGAGAATGCGAGTACAGGAGGCTGCCTGGGAAGGGGCGTGGCCCTGCTGGCACGGTGCCATCTGCTGAGTGGCCCAATCCTTTCTGGCAGAGGCAGGGCTGCCACTGAGGCCAGATTGGCACTAGGTAGTAACTCTCTTGGAGGTCCTGAGATCATGTGGCTGCCTCTAATTCTCTCTGTAAGCCAAAGGGATTACTCACTCAGAGGGGCAAAGCCTGCCTGTGCAGCACCTGTGTAGGCTCTGCAGGCCAAAGGAATATTCTGAGCATCGAGAAAGAAACAAAAATCAGTGAAAAAACCCACCGCGACCCCCTCCCAGCTGGCAAAGAAGTCACGTGACACAGAAATGATTCCAGAGCCACCACCAGAGTCAATCCAAACTCTCTAAAGCAAAGAAGGACCTTAACCTGAGATCCACTAACCGAGGCTCTCCTACCCAGGGGTAGATGGGTGGGGTGAGTCCATGAATTTGGATGGGAAAAATTTAAAAACCTTTATTTTCATTAACATCTAATTAATGGATTAATAGGAACTAACAGGAAGTCTAGCATTTCTTATAGTTATTTTAAAATGTTATTTGAAGAAGGGATCCCCAAATCATCAAAGAAAAGAAAGAAAACTCAAAAAAATGAAGAAAGGAAAGAATGGGGAGGAAGGAAGGAAGGAAGGAAGAAGGAAGGAAAAAAGGAAGGAAGAAGAAAGAAAGGAAGGAAGGAAGAAGGAAGGAAGGAAGGAAAAAAGGAAGGAAGAAGAAAGAAAGGAAGGAAGGAAGGAAGGAAGGAAGGAAGGAAGAAAGAAAGGAAGGAAGGAAGGAAGGAAGGAAGGAAGGAAGGAAGGAAGGAAGGAAGGAAGGAAGGAAGAAGAAAGAAAGGAAGGAAGGAAGGAGGGAAGGAAGGAGGGAAGGAAGGAAAAAAGGAAGGAAGAAGAAAGAAAGGAAGGAAGAAAGAAGGAAGGAAGGAAGGAGGGAAGGAAGGAAGGAAGGAAGGGAGGAAGGAGGAGGAAATGATGATGCTGAGCCTTCCCGGCTCCTTCCTCCGCCTCTGCAATAGTTCTCCCTCGCACAGTCTCTGGCCAGCGCCGGGGGCCGTCAGTGAGGGATGCCAGGGAGTGCATAGCAGGCTGCGGCCTCACAGGGCGGCTATCAATTTGTGGCTGGTTACAGGAAGCCCCCATGTCTGCTCCCCTCGGATCAATGACTGAAGGAGGACGGAGATCAAAGAAGAGCCTGTAAGACATTAACCCGGCACCCTTTGCCCTCAGTGTTTGCCATTATTTGGCCTGCTTTGGATGGGAGCTCCGTTGTGAGCTCTTCTGCTGAAGGCTGTGAATGGCGTTTGGAGGCAGCGCTCCGGCTTCTTCTTTCAGCTCCCAGTGCCCGCAGGCCGGCCGCCTCTCCCAGACCCCCAGTTGATACAAGAATCCTCCTGGTTCTACCTCCGTTACGGACGGACCAGACTTCCCCTCACTGGCAGCGGCCGGGCTCAGGCTCTCGGTACAAGCGGAGTGCCCGCTCTGGGCCAGGCCTGTGCTGGGCACTGGGAATACACGGATCAAAGAACCTAGCCCGGGAAGAAGGGTCACCGAGTGAGCGCCGCGCCCCGGGAGATTTCCTGGTCCCTCCTGATCTGCCACGGCTGCTGCCTCCTCCCCAAACCAATTTTTACCCTGTCCCCCCCAAGCCATATGTTCCCTCCAGGGCAGAGGCTGCTTTCCCATCTGTTTTTGTCTACTGGTACATAGTAGGCGCTTAATAAATGCTCGTTGCTTGGTTCTGTGGAGGGAGAAGCCACATGGACTAATGTAAAAAAATCCTTCTGAAAATAATAATGATTATTATTGTCAATGCCCATAATCCATTATGTTTATAAAACACCCTCGAAATAGCCCAGACACTCTCGTGCCCATTTTGTGGATGGCCTGTCCAGGGTCACACAGTTTAGTCCTGGAGCGCTCCGCCAGGATCCTAGACTGCGAGTCCAGGCCTTTGGCCCGCGACCTTGAGCTCGGTCCCTCCGTCCCCCTCACAACCCCCGGGAGCTGCGGCCCCAGTTCCATCATCTCCATTTCACAAATGAAGGCAGCTGCAGCACAGGGGTCAGAGCTGGGACTGTGAACCGCCTCTTCTGAGGTAAGCAGGAAGTCCTCTGTGTGCCACGGACCCTTCCAACATGGTCTGCTATTTAGAGCTCAGAGCGGGGGTATAGAAACAGAGCTAGGAAGCAATGGCGTCAAGAGCCCTGGATCCTGGTCCTGACTGACCCTGTAGGGAAGGGCCCAGATCGGGGAAGGGATGAGCATCCAGGTTCAACCCCGCCCCAGCGAGTTTGACGGGCCTCAGTTATCTCATCTGTACAATGAGTTAGACGGGTTGGTCTCATGGTCTGAGGGCTTTCCGATTCCAAACCTCTGATCTGAGCGCCAGGCTAGGACTGCGCTTCTATCCCAGCGTCCATCAGCAGAGGAGCGCACCCTGTGGGCTGCTGTCCCCGGGGCTGTGCCCTAGCAGAGGAGTTCTCTCTGCATTATTTCTGGTGCCCTCGTCCGCCTGGCGTCTCCGCCAGGGACTCCAGCTCTGCATCTGCCCCGGACTCTCCCCCGAGCCGTCTCTCCTCTGGGAGCTCCGGGAATCACGGACACAGGCCGAGTCTTACATCATCGCTCCCTGCTGGACAGGCGGAGCGGACGCGCAGAGACATCCTCACCGGGAGGCTCTGAAGCTGAGCCCACGCTCTTTCCCCGGAACCGACACCGCTCGGGGAGGGCGCTGCCGCTTCTTTCGAGTCTCCAGGTAGGTGACTTTGGCGACTCCTCATGGCCCCCCCCGCCAGGCACTGTCCATGGATCTCCTAGGGGTCCCCAGGCCCAGAGGAACACAGTGGTGGATCTTTCGTTCTGAGCTTTGCCAGAGGAGTTAAGTTTCCCGTGTCGCTGATGGTGAGAAAAGACTATCAGCAAACTGAGATCCACCTCGGCTCATCTCAAGCATGCAATTAGGGCTGTGCTAAGAAGGAGGTTTTCGCCGTGGGAGTTTCGGCTCAATCTCCGCTTATGCTCTTTGGAGCCCATCTTAAAACAGTTTGAGGTTTTCAGCTTTAGGCTTCGGTCCACAGGAGCTTCAGCCTTAAACAAAGGCCATCTTGACTCCTTTATTCATCACAGCTTTCTGGGTCTCACATCTTCTGTTTATTCATGTGTCCCTTGGATTTATTTACCTCTCCTTGTACTTAGGACAGAAGGCCCAAAGGAATCCGAGCGGGCTCAGCCCACCCTCCACGCCAGTCCTCCCTCCTCGGCTGACGTTCAGGGGTGGGGGGATGGGGGAGTGGGGGGAGGAGTCCTTCTGGTCGCTCTAGATCCCTCCAAAGTCCTTAGACCCCATTCTGAGCACGCCGGCAGAGAGGCCTTTGTTAGCTGAGTAATAATGGTGCTCCTGATAGGACCCTGCACTTGTTCTTCGGCCGCCCATGAGAACCTAGTGTCGCCTTCACATTTTGTAACGATGAAAGGACCATTCCCATTTTATAGGGGGCAAAATGGAGGCCGAGGGAAATTTCCATGTCTGAGGCCCCCTGATTAGAAAGTAGCAGAGATCAGGCAAGGGGAAGCCTATTTAATGTGAAAAACACAAAAGTTCCCGGACAGTTACTGACATCGTTTGCATCCTTGTGCTACTCACATCACAAACACTGAACATTAAGCACTTCCTAGCCTCACTATCCATAGCCAGGAGGGTCAGTGCAAATAGGACTTCAGATACTGAGTGGTCTTGGGAAAGCCACTTACTCCATTTGCAGCAGTTTGCACGACTACAGCAGGATTTACCTGGCAGGCTAGTTATGAGGACCGAACGGCACCACCCTTGGCACAGAGCCTGGCACTGCCCCCTGCCTCATTATACCCCCCCACCCTGTGGTGCAGACAAACCTGCCTTTCTGCCGCTCACTCCATCTCCGTCTCTTTCCTTTATTTAAAAGAATTCCTCTCCAGTTCAGAGACTTAGTTTTCCACTTGCACAGATCAGGCGGGTAATACATGCTGGTGGGAATGAATCCAGACAAGTGATCTATGGATTTCCCAAGTCTGTTCGAAGAATCAAACCAGAGAGATTCTTCTCCTCCCAGGGAATGCAGAAATGAGTAGGGAGCACAAAGATTAAGCTAAAATTCTGGGCAAAAAAACTGGAAAAAAAAACCCTTCTTAGCACAAAATCAATTATGTGCTTGAGATGAGACCAGGCTGGTTTCAATTTATTGGCAGACTTTTCTCAATCGGTGGTCAGGAAAAATCTGAGCAATTTCCTATCTTCTTTGACAAAGATCCAACAAAAAATGCAGGTAATAACCTCATCAGCCAGAACCGTGTTTTTCTAAAGCAGGGATTTTTAACCAGGGAGGTCCTGTAGGACCCCCCCCCCCCCCCCGAGGGTGCATGGGTAGATTTAAGGGGAAATACAAACTTGGATGGGAAAAACATACACACACATACTCACATATTCATTTATTTGCTTATTTTCATTAACCCCTAATGGAAATAGAATATTTTCTTAAATCATTTAAGAACATTATTCTGAAGTACATAGGTTTTGCCAAATTGTTGAAAGGGGTCCATGATATAAAATAAGATCAAGAACTGTTATAAAGCTAGGTACACAGTGGCCAGAGGCAATGATGACTTGAGTCTCTCTAAAATCCATCTAATCCCTCAATTTCTTAATCCCAGATCCTGCTCTCAAATTCAAGATTCCCACACTTCCCAGTCATTGGTCAAGTCTGTTAACTTGGATCTGCCTGTTTCCTCATCTATAAAACAGATCACAATAGCATCTCCCTTTCAGAGTTGTTGAGTGGACAAATATTTTGCAAATCTTAAAGCATTTTAGAAATGCTAGTTATCATCATCATCATCATCATCATCATCATCATCATCATCATCATCCTATAATTTCTTTGTTTAAACTTTCTGCTAAAAAAAAAAAAATAGTCTGACTTCCCAACCTTGGCCCTGAAGAGGAAATACACAGAAAGTGCCCGTTTGTCTCTTTGCAGAAGCAGGGAACTATGGATGTGTAACAGCTTACGCTGCCAGGCTCAGCTAATGGGTTGGTTTGATTTGCTGAATTGCTTTAATCTTTCTCTCTTTTCTATTTTTCATTACAGGGAATGGTGGGGGAGGGGAGAGAGAGATCAGAAAAATGAGGGAAATGTGCAAGAGAATTTTACAAAAAGAAAGCCTGGCCCTCCCCAGATCCGATATCTCCAAGCGTCAGGGCTCATTCTTCGGACCCAGCCCCACTATATATGTTCTCGTTTCCTCTCCAAGTACACACGGTTTCCCTGGGTAGAACACAAACCCTCTGTGGGCCGAGGCCGTCGCTTTTTATATACCAACGACCCAGCATAAAGTCTGGCTCTAGGAAACCCTTAATCAATGTTTGTGAATGACTTCTGGCGCTGAAGTTTGGAAGGAGGGGCAGAGAGCATATGAGACGAAAGCAGCTTCTGTCTCCAAGGAATTTAGAGTAGTATTCCAGAAATTCATACAAAGTCCACACAAAGCTGGCAGCTCTCCTCTCTAGTCCTAGCCACTTGTTTCAGGGCAGGAATGGGTTAATGGCTTGCCTGTGTCACAGACAGGACCTGGACCAGTTCTTTTCATTCCATTCAATGTATCATGCATCCACGAGCTGACTGGGGACCGGCGAATCCTAAATCTGGAGCTTGAACAGGCTTGGGAAGCCTCTAGTACAACGTCCCTCACTTAACAAATGGGGAAGCTTAGGCTCAGGGAAATTAATAAAGAGACACAGCTAGATCTCACAGGTAATGAGCCTCAGAGGTAAGATTAGAACTTGGGACATTGTACAGCTGACCGTATGTTGTGTTAGCAGCCTAGCACTCAGCCTCTGACTGAATTTGGGAAAGCCTCAGGCCCACAAAACAGCTGCATTCTCTCAGAGGGAAGGTCCGTCGCACCCAGATAAACGCTTTGCCACTCTGTCCCGTGCCCGTATTCCACACTGCCCTGCACGAGCCCTCACGCCCTGCCTCCAGCCCCGCCGGTGCTTGTTGGCTCATCGGCATCCCTCCTCTCAAGCGTCTGTTCCATTGCTTCCAATGAGGAGCCTTCGGAGTCCATGTCCGGAAGGTCATGTCCCGCAAGAGACATGTGTCCACTCTGCCTCTGCTCCTTTTTAGCCTCTGCCTCAACAAGTATCTGAACCTGCGCAAGCTGTCAGAGGCAGACGCTGCACGGAGTGAGGAAACTGGAAGTGAAGATGCTGCAGGAAACAAACTGGAAGTGAAGATGCTGCAGGAAACTGGAAGTGAAGATGCTGTGAGAAATAGGGAGTGAAGATGCTGCAGGAAACAAACTGGAAGTGAAGATGCTGCAGGAAACTGGAAGTGAAGATGCTGTGGGAAATAGGGAGTGAAGATGCTGCAGGAAACAAACTGGAAGTGAAGATGCTGCAGGAAACTGGAAGTGAAGATGCTACAGGAAACAAACTGGAAGTGAAGATGCTGCAGGAAACTGGAAGTGAAGATGCTGCAGGAAACTGGAAGTGAAGATGCTGTGAGAAATAGGGAGTGAAGATGCTGCAGGAAACAAACTGGAAGTGAAGATGCTGCAGGAAACTGGAAGTGAAGATGCTGTGGGAAATAGGGAGTGAAGATGCTGCAGGAAACAAACTGGAAGTGAAGATGCTGCAGGAAACTGGAAGTGAAGATGCTACAGGAAACAAACTGGAAGTGAAGATGCTGCAGGAAACTGGAAGTGAAGATGCTACAGGAAACAAACTGGAAGTGAAGATGCTGCAGGAAACTGGAAGTGAAGATGCTGCAGGAAACTGGAAGTGAAGATGCTGCAGCTTTTTCATTGACTCCAACCTCAATGCCAAATAGCGAGGCATGAAATGAATCCTGACTCGCAGAGCAGTCCAGCTTTCCAAAGAATGGATCATTCAGGTTAATAAGTAACTTATGGGTTTTTAACAATGCTCATCTTTCCTTCCTGCTATAAACATTCATTAGTCTGCACTAAAAAATAACCTTTTCCAAGAATGCATTAGCAGACCAACTTTTCTGTTGGGTTTCCTCTTAATTCTTCTCCAGCATCTGAGCTTGTGGCCGTTCTTTCCAGACAAGTCCTAAGCTACCCCTCCTTCCTCCTTCCCTGCCCCCACCCTCTCAGTACCCAGAGTTCATTCTTCCCATTCCCTCTACTCATCTCTTGGTTTTTGAATTGGATTTCTTTTTCTTCCCTGCACTCACACTCTTGTTAATTAAAGACCAGCTGAAGGCCCAGCTGCTATTCACACTTTAAATAGCTGAGATTTTAGTCTATTATAGAGAGCTTTGGGGACTGAAGGAGAAAGGCACATGGATTCAGGGGGGGGGAAGAGAATCCTGCAGAAGGACAAAGGACAGAGAAAAGAGAACTTTGGGGGCTGAAGATAAAAATCGGCTCAATTTCTGACAGGTGTTCTTCACTGGCATTTGTGGAGCAGGGGGATTTCAGGAAGTTCATGAATTTCAATAGTGAAAAGAAAAAGATTTCTTTATTTTCACCCCTCTCCCTAAATTCAGCCTTTGCTCCAATTGTGAATTATTATTCGGAGGAGAGGTCCTTAGGGCTTCCCAATCTGAGAAGACGTCCCCGATACTGGAAAGGTGAAGAACTAATACTGCCATCCATGCTCCATGCCTTGCAGGGAGCAAGTACTTAAAAACCTGAACTGAATTAAGCTGGCTCAAAACTCCAATAAAAATCTTTAAACTTCCCTAAAGCCGGCCCCCTGTGCAGGACGTGGCCCCGTCTCTGAAGACCATCTCCCATTCTCTGTCCAGCAAAGATTTTCTTAAGCGCTTGCTGTGAAAATGGCACCACGGTAAGAAATGGTCACAGAAACACAACGGAACAAAGTCCCCATCTTCCTGGAGCTTCTGTTCTACGGGGGAACGTGTGCAACGTTCACAGAGCTGAGTAAATACAAGGTCGCTTGGGAATGGCAGGAACACTGGCAGAGGCTTCTCAGGGAAGAAGGCACCAGGCCGAGCCTCGAGGGGAAGAGGCCGGAGGAAGAGTGAGGTCTCTGTAGGCTTCAGGGCCAGTCTGGGCGGAGGCTCAGAGATGGACATGGAATGTTGGACCCCTCACAAGGCTGCTTTAACAGGAGGGGAATGACCGTGACAAGCCTGAAAAGTGGCATCAGATCGGACTATGAGGGGCTCTGAATGAGCAGTGGAAAGGATCTGGATCTAAGTACTACCTCTTTCATTTATATCCTGTCTGGCCTTGGGTGAATCATTCAGTTTTAAGGGGCTCTCAGTGTCCGTAACTGTAAAATGAGGAAATAGGGGGCAGCTAGATAGAGCCCCAGTCCTGAAGTCGGGAGGACCTGAGTTCAAATCAGGTCTCAGACACTTAACACTTCCCAGCTGTGTGACTCTGGGGAAGTCACTTAACCCCAATTGCCTCAGGGAAGAAAAAAAAAGGAGGAAAATGGCTTCAATGCTCCAGATCCCATGTAAAGCCAGACTGTGGAAGAGTCAAGGGGAAATCACTGGAAGTTTCCAATAACAGCAGCAGCAGCAACAGCCAAGGTTTACAGACCATTTTATAAACATTTTCTCATTTTATCCTCACAAATTTGGGAGGGAGGAGCTGTTAGTATTCCCATTTTACAGAACCAAAGCTGAAACTTTAAGTTATGTGCCCAGGATAGAGTAATGAACAGGTAAGGCGACATTTGAACTCGGGTCTCCCTGACTCTAAGACAAATACTTTGCCCACTGTACCATCTGGCTCTCTGATTCACAGAACTCGGCAGCCTTATGTAGAAGAAAGGTAGCCTAGACCTGAAGTGAAGAGCCCTGGCTCTGAATTTCAGCCCC
The DNA here is from genome assembly GCF_048593235.1 of Sminthopsis crassicaudata. Lineage (NCBI taxonomy): Eukaryota > Metazoa > Chordata > Mammalia > Dasyuromorphia > Dasyuridae > Sminthopsis > Sminthopsis crassicaudata. The sequence goes on along the minus strand of NC_133621.1, from coordinate 16,910,475 downwards.
GACGCTTCCAGTGCAAGGTGTTAGGTGGCAAAGTGGAATTCTGGCCTGGAGCTAGGAAGACCCATCTTCCAGAGTTCAGATCTGGCCTCAGATCCTCACTGCTGTGTGATCACTGGCAAGCCGCTTAATCTGTTTGCCTCAGTTTCCTCATCTGTAAAATGAGCGAGAGAAGGAAATGGCAAAACGCTCCAGTATCTCTGCCAAGAAAATCCCGAATGGGATCACAGAGAGTCAGATACGAGTTTTCCCACCTGCCATACCTGCATAGCCTACCTCAAAAATGAGTTCACTTTTAAAATTTTAAAGCCCAATATAAGAAATCACAACACCCACCTTTGATCGTCTACCCTTCCCATTACCATTATATCCATTTCCAAAACCAGTGCTTAGCACAATCTGGAATTAGGAAGGCACTTAATAAATGCTTATTGACTGAATGATTGTCTCTCTCTTCCCTCTTCCTGCCAATTTTTAAAACTTTGATATATTTTAAGTCCTCAGCATTCTCCATCTACTCTGAGCCTTGCAATCTGGGGTCTGCTGAACCATTTTCTATATTTGCTCTTTTAGTAGTCACTAATGACCTCCTAATCACCAAACGCAATATGCTTTCAAAGGTTCCATTCCTCTTGACTATCTTCCTTTTCCCCACTCCCTCTTTCCTTGTCTTCTAAGATTCCACTTTCTCTCCACCTCCATTTTTAACTGTTCCTTCTCTGTTTTCTTTGCTGGCTCTTTGTCCTTCCTCGACTCCTCAAGGTGGGTGTTTGCCAAAGTTCTGCCCCTTTTCTTCTCTTTGTACCCTTCTCCTTCAAAGACTCATTCAGTTTCAAGAATTCTAAGTAGACGAGCCTTTCCATCCGGCCCTGACCTTTCTTCAAATGTCCAAATGAGCACCACTGATTATTGTCCAGAGGCAATCGTCCTCGCCATTTCTGTCACTCCCATCTCCTTCTTGTACAGCTTTTCTGAGCATCACTCATCGCTCAAACGGTAACGGAGAGGCGCACAGTGATTGTGAACTGGCGGCAAAACATTACCAAGTGCTGTGTTAGAGAAGAGTCAAGGACGTCCACAAAGACACAGGGGATGGAAAGAGAAGACGACCTAATCTTAAATTGAGTCTAGCAGACATCCCAGTGTTTCCCCTGTTTCACCAGTGGCTCTCCCGTAACAAGATAGCTTGGGGAAGGCTCCCCCAACATTGGGCAGACTATTATGAAGACTTTATGGGAAGATATGGACAAAGAGTTACACAGGCCGGTGAGCAGACTGTGATCTGCATTAGTGGAGGGAATGTCCGTGCTGATGAAACCGCAGATGAATGGAATACTGAAGTGGTAGAAACTAAGTTCCTTGAGGGCAACAACTTCATTTTTGCCTGTGAATCCTCAGGGTTAGCATTTTTCTTTGAACGTGGTAGGCACTGAGTAACATGTCTGTTGAAATGAAATATAAATGTCAGTTTTATTAATAACCCCAAACACCTTCTTTATGTTGTCTAACCACGGAGCAAATCCAAGCGCGGGGGGTTAAGTGCCAATCCTGTGAACACATAACTGTGATAAGTGTTGGAGCGTTTTTTGGACGGCATCCATAGTGTAATCGTGACATATGGTATTTCTTTAAGAAACATCCAAGATGAAATTCCAGCCTGATATGTAAACATTCAAATGCAGAGAGTTTGAAATTAATCTAAGGATTGCATCTATCACTGCCGAACAATCAGCCAAGACGTTATCTGACGGAATTATCATTATCTCAGCACCGCCAGCAGAGTCTGAGAGGACAAGGCTTAAAGCTGAGTTTGGCTTAGCTTTTAAAAAATATGTAAATTAATATTCATTTGGTTTCACCAATCAGTTTCACCTATCAAGCAAAGAGAATCTTTGTTCAGTCAGAGTTTGGGGTCTTATTGGACAGCATGAATCCTCTAGAATCTTTGAGCATCTTCATTTTTGTAAGTGGGACTTTAGGCAAAAAGTATATGTAAAATGAGCTAACATAGTTCAAAAATGACATTTCCTGAGATAGATTATTTCTTACAAAGCACAATAGGAAGATGTTCATGATTCCATTGGAAGTCTGCGAAGGTTAGAGTGGGAAGGGATGACAGATTGCCTGGAGAAGGTGCATGTCTCTGCTCTCACCTTTTCATCACCCAAACCTTTCTCTACCATGTGATAATAATGGATTTGAAGTCAGAGGATCTGAGTTCAAATCTTGGCCTATTAAATTATTTAAATTTTTTGGAGTTTCCCTCCTTTCTTTTAGCCCCACAAGTGAGAACATAGAAACCCACCACCAAGTGTTTTAGAGAGAATGACAGTAAAAATAGGGTTGGAGCTGGCAGCAAAGGAGTCAGCTGGAATCTTGCACTGCCTCTTTCTCCTTGGGTGACATGGGGTCCCACTCACCCCACTTTCCTACTTTGTAAGAAGAGGATACTTGACCAGATGACCTTAAGAGCTCCATAGCATCCCTGCTCACCTGCCTTTTCAAGGCAAAGGTGTGGGGAAAGAAGCCTCAGGATCCTTGCACTTCTGGGGAGATGCTCCTGCCATTCCCAATTGTAGCACTAAGGATATCCTTCCAGCTCTGTATAATCCAGATGCATTGTGTGCCTGCCTGGGTCCCTGAGTACCAGAAGAACAAGTTGATACATGGAAGTACCTTCTGAGTTCTCCCAAACTGATTTATAAACAAACCCTTGGAAAACAACTTATGAGCAGGTGAAGGCTATTAGGACAATTTTTTTCATATTGTCACATAACTTCAGGAAATTCCAGTGAAATTTAATTCATCCTAAGTGCCATTCTATGCTGGTGAGATAATTTGATGATTTCAAGGTGTGGGAAGGACAGCTTGTTCTTTAGAAGGGGGTGAAACAACTGATTTCTATTGGCAACAGTGGAATCTGGATGTGATAGTGAAGATATGATGATCAGGAAAATAATATTGATTATAATGATGGGGACCAGCATTTGGGCTTTACAATTTGCAAAACATTTTACAAATATTATCTCATTTGATCTTTCACAAATGTTTCTCCTTCTTCTCTTTCTCCTCCTCCTCCTCCTTCTTCTCTTCCTCCTCTTCTTCCTCATTCTCTTTCTCCTTCTGGTTTCAATCAAGTCTGCCTCTTCATAACCCCATTTGGGGTTTTCTTGTCAGAGATCCTAGACGGGTTTGCCATTTCCTTTTCCAGCTCATTTGGCAGAGGAGAAAACTGAGGCAAACAGAGTTAAGTGACTTGTCCAGGGTCACACAGACAGTAAATGACTGAAGCCATATGTGAAGCCGTAAGATGAGTCTTCCTGACTCCAAGTCCAGGGCTCTATCCACGGGACCACCCGGCTACTTAGAATGTGCTACTATTAACTCTATTAGCAGTTAAGGGCTTTGCCCAGGGTCCCATAACTAGGAAGTGTCTGAGGCAGGATTTGAACTCCAAGTGCAGCCCTCCACCCACTGCACCACCTGGCTGCCTCTTCCATGCTGCTTGTGCCCCAGATCAGAGGATCTTAGATTTAGGACTGGAAGGGTCTCAGAGAGCATCTGTTCCTGTCCCTCATTCACAGGGGAGGAAGCAGAGGCGCAGAAAGGAAACATAACTTAGCCAAGGTGGCGCAGAGTAAATGGCCAAGGTGGCATCCAGACCCAGCCCTCTGTGCCAAGAGGAGGACGCTTAAACCTTAAGGCCACAAGATCCCTCAGATATAATTTATCTTTGTAATAGAAACGTTTCTAAAATGTATCAACGGACGCTTTTGTTCAGAAACAAATGGAATCCACTGCCTGCCACAATTATTTCTCGGGGGCACAGAGCGGTCTTTATGTGTCCACAATAGCGCACTGTGCCATGGGAGGCCTGAGCGTCGGGGGCAGAACACGGGGGAGCTTGTCCTTCCTCCCACCACTCCCTCCTCCTGCTCTGATGCTCTCCTGGTGGGCAGCCATGCTGTCCCAGGCTCCTGGGATTCGGGGCTGGGGGAGAATGCTGACCCGGCACTCCAAGGCCCTTCTGGTTCTGTTCCACTTCCTTCTCAGGACGCCCTGTCCCAACACCTCCCGATGGCTTCCTGCTCCCAGGGTCACCAGCAACAATAAGCCACTTCTGCCACCCCCAGCCCTGCCAGGGCAGACGACTGTTCCCAGGCCCAAAGCTGGGTGCTTGTTTTCAGGAGGAGGCAGTTGCGCTGATGGAGAAAAGAGGCAAGCTCTGCCCAGGGAAAGAGGGCAAAGGCTGGGGGGATGGGGTCCTGCTGGTGACAGACCAAGGGAGAACTGGAGAGGGGGACAATGCGGCTGGAAATGTCCCAGGCCCCCATTCTGCCCCAACAGGTCAGGCCCTGAGCCAAAGCCCCAGACACAGTACCCTGAGGTACAGGTCAGACTGCTACTCTATTCTCACTCCAACTCTCTGTGCTCTTCAACAGGGCCAGGATTGACCAATGAGAACGTGCCTTTCTTTTGGGTCAGTGACTGACCAATCATTACGTGTTTCTGCTGTTGAGACATTCCAGGTTTGGGCCATTCTAGATGACTAAAGCTCTCATGAGTCAGGGGACCACAGGTTCTGTGCTGGAAGAGCCAGGCCACTGAGTCCCACCCCTGTGTATTCCAGAGAAGTTAAATGCTTGCCTGGAGTCACCAGCCAGTGAGTGTCTGAAGTGGGAGTGGACCTAGATCCCCTTGCCTCCAAGCACAGTCCTCCATTCGTAAACCACGCTACCCTCTGGGACGTGCAGATCAGTGAAACAAATTGTTGTGGGGAATGATTGTTTATCTACAAAATGGCTTTTTTTGCTGAGAAAATGATTTACTACAAGATTCCTTAAAACAGAAGGCTTATTGCCCCACCCCAACCTACTCCCCTCCTCGAGTGGTTGACAGAATGCTTTTTATAAAAATAAACTTGCAGATAAATGTTCTGAGCCCACCCGGTGCACAAGGTGAGATGTGCCTTTCCCATTGTTTGCCATGCTGATGAAAAAGTCGTGCCAGGGGATTTTAGAGGGAAGAGTTCAGGAAAACTCTCTAGTTGCAATGGGCAGTGTCAAAGCAGTAGCTATGGCCATTAAGAGAGGGAAGGGAAGGAGGGAAGGAAGGAAGGAAGGAAGGAAGGAAGGAAGGAAGGAAGGAAGGAAGGAAGGAAGGAAGGAAGGAAGGAAGGAAGGAAGGAAGGAAGGAAAGAAGGGAGGGAGGAAGGAAGGAAGGAAGGAAGGAAGGAAGGAAGGAAGGAAGAAAGGAAGGAAGGAAGGAAGGAAGGAAGGAAGGAAGGAAGAAAGGAAGGAAGGAAGGAAGGAAGGAAGAAAGGAAGGAAGGAAGGAAAGAAGGGAGGGAGGAAGGAAGGAAGGAAGGAAGGAAGGAAGGAAGGAAGGAAGGAAGAAAGGAAGGAAGGAAGGAAGGAAGGGAGGGAGGGAGGAAGGAAGGAAGGAAGGAAGGAAGGAAGGAAGGAAGGAAGGAAGGAAGGAAGGAAGGAGGGAAGGAGGAAAGGAGGGAAGGAGGAAAGGAGGGAAGAAAGGGAGGGAGGGAGGCAGGAAGGAAGGAAGGAAGGGAGGGAGGAAGGAAAGAAGGAACAAAGAAAGGGAGGAAGGAAGGAAAAAAGGAAAGAAGAAAGAAATGAAAAGACGAAGGAAGGGAGGGAGGAAGGGAGGGAGAAAAAGGACAGGCCAAGAAACATTCCATATGGGCTTGATCCAAGGGTCAGAGCTTCTCCAACATTTGCTAGGGTTGCCAAAATAAACAGAAGAGCAGCCAGGCCGGCTCATTCCCCTCACAGATGTGCTGTCCTGGACAGACAGGCTCCTTCTGGCAGGGCCCACGGCAGTCCCGAGGAGGGAAGAGCTCCCTTTGGGACAAGCTCTGTCCTGCCACGGCTCAGTGTCACCACAGGCCCGGCCTCTCCTGACTCTATCCATCATGGAGCAGTCAATCTCTGGATTTCCTCATCACCTTCCTTTGCTGAGACAGCAAAAGCAGGTGAATTTCTGAACCAATGACCTTCTGGCTACTCTGACTCCTCACGCAGAGTCAAATCTCTTGCAGGCCCAGGTTCCTCCAAGTCACACGGGGGGACACGGTACGTCCATCAGCCCCTGCCTCTGGGCCAAGGGTAGGAGATCTCGGCTCTGGAGTCTTGTATTCGGATCTCACCTGTTACCTTGTCTAGGTTTCCTCATCTGTAAAAAGAAGGTTTAGACTAGATCGGGTAATCTTCACCAAGGGCCTGTGAGCTTTTAAAAATACATGTTTGCCGGTAATACTGTACGATGATTATCTATGAATGACTTAGCAATCTCGGCAATACAGTGATCCACGGCAGTTTCATGATGGAAGATGCAGTCACATCCAGAGAAAGTCTAAATGCAGACTGAAGCATTCACTTTCTTTCTTAGCCCACTTTTTTTTTCCTTTGACCTTTTTCTTCTTTCACAACATGACTAATATGGAAAGATGTTTTACACGATTGCACATATATAACAAATTGCCCCTTGTCTTAGGGAGAGGGAGAGCAGAGGCAGAAGGAGAAAACTTGGAACTCAAAGTTCTTTAAAATGAATGTTAAAATTTATCTTTACATGTCATTGGAAAAAATACTTTTAAAACACTGCACACACACTCACTCCCCCCCCCCTGCCACACACTTAGATCACGCTACTTCAATATTGTTTCTTTTGTAATTCTTTAAACTTTCTTTTAGACATATAAAAACATGATTATGAGAATGGATCCATTGGCTTAGCTCAAAGGGGAGCTAGGACACTAAAAGAATGAAGAACTCAAGCTAGAGAGTCTCTGAGGTTCTTTTCTCTTCTAGATTTAGAATCTATAAAATCTTGAATTCTGGCTCAAAATGTGTTTTTTCCATAGAAACAATGGTTGAGTTAGCCACAAAAAACTATATTTAACTCATAGAATTAAATAGTATCCTATTGAAATGATATTGTATTTCTAATGCCATTTTTTTTCAGTCATTTCTAACTCTTCATGACCCCATTTGGGCTGTTCTTGGCAAAGATAATAAAATAATTCAGCATTCCCTCCTTCGGCTCATTTTCAGATGAGGGGCCGAAGCAAACAGGGTGAGGTGACTTGCCCGGGATCCCACAGCTAGTGAGTGTCTGAGGCTGGATTTGAACTTAGGAAGATGAATTTTCCTGACGCTAGGGTCGTCGCTCTGTTCACTGTACCACCTATTTCTTTGGGCTAAATAGACTTAGCCCAATGTCTGGCAATAGTAAGTACCTAAATATTTAATGATTGATTATTTATTGAGTGAAATAGAATTTTGTGCTTCCTCTGGGGATAGTCACATCATTTCTGGAGAAGGGGGAAATTGTCCAAACAACTTTGCAATTTTTGAAACCCAGCCCATCTGTAATTCGGAGCCCCTGTTTGCATCTGTGATCATTCTCCAGCCCCGTCTTTCTGCAAAGCTTCAAAACTCTGGGGCAGAGTAACTTTTGTTCCTAGATGAAGACAAGGGAAGTGTGGGGATTGTGTTTTTGAGAGGAAGAAGGTCATCTGACCACCAAGAGCATCCTGACAGCTTCAGTCTTGTCAACTTCCTCCTGCCTTCCCAAGGGATCATCTGCCACTTTGAGGAACGGTGAACGTGAGTATCCTGGAAGAGTCAATGAATTAGACAACATCCTGTTTCTAAGGAAACCTGCCTGTGCTCCCTGCCTACAAACGCACTATTTCCCCGTATCATTTTAAAAACAACAACAACGACTGAGTGTCACAGCACCACAAAGGGACACCGTGCATGTTCACCTACAGCGAGACGAGCCAGGGATTTGTCTTTGGGACAAAAATGGAAACACACGCGTGGGATCTCTCACTAAGTAAAAATAATTGAGTTTTTCTTGTTGCTTTCCTCACTAAAAATAGTGTTTTGGTTAAAAAAAAAAAAAACCACCTTTATTTTTACTTGTCTTCTTCCTCAACTACTTGCCTAAGAAAACATGAAAAAAAATTCAGACAATCAAATATCTTGTCTTTATTTTGTGGGATAAACATTTAGAAATCTCTCTGAATTTCTGGAAATTTTCCCCATTGCTCTGCAGTAAGGAAACCCCTCGTGGAATTAGACTTAAAAGCGAGCTCTTCTTCCATCTAGTTTGGCAGTCATCATTTAGTCTAGAAATGCTTGATTAGGAGGGGCATCTTTTACCTGAAAAGCTGCACTCCCTTTTGAGAATGGTTCTAGAAGTTCTAGGAAAACACATGGGTGCCCGGACTATTTATCAGCATAAGAGTTAAAGAAAAGCTTTGGAGAGCCCAGAGGCGGAGGGAGACAGAGGTAGTACCCAGGGAAGCACGGGGCAGATTCCCAGAAGTCCTCATACCGCAGGGCTAAAGTAAATCGCCCAGGCAGGGGCGGCAGATTTCCCTGACACCTTTCTCACAGGAAAGCCGAGTGATGGGAAAGGGGCTGGTCCCTCTGGGATCAGACTGACTCATCTGCCATGAGGAGCCAAGAGGGACTGTGACGAGAAGAAGTGGAACGATTTGGGGGGATGCAGTGATGCTGGAGGAATGATCAAGTTATGGTGGTGTCTGAGGGGAGACCTGACTGAACCATCTTTTCTTGTCATCGTGGCTCATCCTGTCCTAGATTCCACACGTGTTATATGCTAGAGCAGAAGGGAGTGCAAGAGATGATAATGAAAGCTGCCCTCAGACCCAGCCTAGAACCTCCTAGCAGAACTGAACCAGCTGGGCTCACTCTTAATATTTTTGTTCTAGAGCAGCATCAGACCCAGCTAGAATCTCCTAGCAGAACTGAACCAGCTGGGCTCCTTCCTAATGTCTTAGCTCTAGTACAGAGCCCTGGAGGTGGACAAGCCCAGGAGATGTAATCCTGCCTGTCCTCCTTTGCCCACATCTTCCTTGGGGACTTCAGAGCCAGGTAGAGGGGTAGAGGGATCTCAGAGGCCAGATATTGCAACCCCCAGTTTAGATGAAGAAGCCATTCCCAGGCAAGGTAAGAACTTTCCTTTAATCTCACAGAGAGTAAGGCTGGGAGGTCAGCCTCTGACTCAGCCTGGATGAGAGAGCAAGGGAATACAGGTTGTGTGGAGAGGAATTCTCCTTTTATTCTCCAGTCTTTGGAGCTCAGGCCTCCAGATTTTCTAGCCTTCAAGTCCTCAGTAGATTTTCCCCAAGAAAAGACAGGTAGGTGGCACAGTGGCTAGAGCCCTGGGTCTGAAATAAGAAAGAACAGAGTTCAAAGTTGGAGACTTAATACCTGTGTGACTCAGGGCAATCACTTAATGTCTGACTGCCTCGGTTTCCTCAGCTGTAAAGTAGGTCCTACCTCTCAGAATTGTTGTGGAATCACAGGAGATGACAAAGTGCACACTTCCTAGTCCATAGTAGACGCCTAATAAATGTTTTTTTTCACTTTTCTGAGCGTAGAGAATTGGGTTACTATTTTCTGAACCATCTTAGGCAGTTATGTTCCTCACAGAGCAATCCCTCGACTGCTTTAAAAATAATATCAAAAATGCTGCAGATCCCCAGCCTTCCACTCCTGCTCATGGGCTGCGGACCGGTTTCCATCTTTCCATATTTGGCAATCTCAGACCTACACGAGGCTGGCTCCTGATGCTCCTAACTCATGACTTTTTAATTCGTGCTTATCTGCTGCCGTGACAGCTTCTTCGGGGCTTTGATTAGCTCGGGGAAAAGGGAGTCACCATCAAGTGAGACGACTCTGGGCTCAGAAAATACTGCCGGAGTCGGCTGCGCCGGCGAGCTCTTGATCAATTGAAAATTAGAGCTAAGGGAGACCGGCGCGTTGAAAACCTGCTGCTCAAATCACCAGCAGAGTAGCGGCTGCTCCTTTAGAACGATATTGGTAAGTGGGAAGGTGAAAGAAAATACAGATGGCTGGCGCGGAGGGACGGAGCTTTCAGACACCGAGATTTATCCTACAGGGTGGAAGCATTGGGGAAGGAGGCCGCCTAATAGTCGGAGCCGCCTTTATTTTCAGCCAGGAAATAAACAGCCCCGAGAATCACTTTGCTCCAATTTTCTTCTGCTTTGCCTCTTGACCCAGGGAAGAAAGTTCCAGTCATTGCTTAAATCACAACATCGCAAGAAAACAGCAAGTGGGCTCAGCCCGTCCAGCTTCTCCTGATGGAGAAATTGCATTTCTGGATGGTAAGCAGAGCATCCCACAAGCAAAGTCGCAGATGCAGGTGAACGGCGACATCGGGCCTGCAGACAGTCTGATAACCTCAAGCCCACGGAGTGGCTCAGGACTGCTGGGAATGCCGCTGCAGAGATTGCCTTAATAGCGTCCACCAGGCTCTGGGACAATAGCCATCCGGGGACCGTCGGGAGACACAAATTGAGGACTTCATAGGTTCAAAGCACAGCGCGGCCTGGAGGATGCAGTGCTGGGCCTGGAAGTCTCCCTGCTTCCTAAATCTACGAGACCTTATGGCCCAACCTCCTGGAGCCTCAATTTCCCCATCTATAAATGGGCCAGCAGTCTTTGTCTCAAAGAATTCTATAAGGTTCAGATGAATTAATGCACGCAGTGTCCTGTACAACCTTAAACCTCCACATGAATGTCAGCTCTTCTGGAGGATACAGTGAGAGCCTTCTGCAAGTTTAGGGCCTAGAGGAGGGTATCAGAAATCTATGCCCAGAGACACAAAGCAGTGGGGGAAAATCATGGCCCTGGAGTCAAGAAGGTCTTTGTTCAAATTCCACCTCAACCATGACAAATCTCAACCTCAGCTTCCTCATCTGTAAAATGGGGATAACAATAGCACCTCCTTCCCAGGGGCACTTTGCAATCTTACAATCTCTATTTAAATGCTAGCCTTCATTATCATGGCAGAGTGAGTGCTAGTCCATGGAGGGAGAATCTTAAAATCCGAAGTAATCAGGAAAGGAGGCCCAGCCTCAAATAGGTAACATGACCAGCCAGCTACCTGTGGAGGGCCTTTGAAATCCCCAAGATATGTTAGACTGTTATTTTATCTGAATCTCACAACAACCAGCTGATCTTCTTATCCCCATTTTACGGATGCTTTGCGAGGCTAAGTCACTTGCCTTACAACACATATAATTATGTGTCAAATAATAAATAATAATAAATGTCAGAGAAATTGAGATCCAGATCTTCCCTCGATCCTGGGCCAGCACTCTTTCTATCAGCCCAGTAGTCCAGACCGGACCTAAGAAGGCCTTGAAGCCCAAGTTAAAATGGTATTTATCCTATAAGTAAAGGGAGGCACTGAAGGTTTCGGGTGGGCAGGGACTCTCACAAAGTCATTCTGCGCCCGCAGCTGCTGAACTCTGGCCCAAAGAAGGGCACAGCTTCCGTACCCCGTCCGGCGCGCGCGGTGAAAAGCTTGGGGCTTGCAAAGTACTCTACGCCTATGATCACACTTGGGATATATGGGATATACAGTCCCATATACAATGGGATATGTAGCCCTATATATAATGGATATACAGTCCCATATACAATGGATATACAGTCCCATATACAATGGATATATAGCCCTGTATATAATGGATATACAGTCCCATATATAATGGGATATATAGCCCGTATATAATGGATATACAGTCCCATATATAATGGGATATATAGCCCTGTATATAATGGATATACAGTCCCATATGATGGGATATAGAGTTCCATATATGATGGCATATACAGTCCAATATATAATGGGATATATGGTCCCATATACAATGGGATATACAGTCCCATATATAATGGGATATGTAGCCCTGTATATAATGGATATACAGTCCCATATGATGGGATATAGAGTTCCTTATATGATGGCATATTCAGTCCCATATATAATGGGATATATGGTCCCATATACAATGGGATATATAGTCCCGTATACAATGGATATATGGTCCCACATATAATGGGATATACAGTCCCATATACAATGGGATATATAGCCCCATATACAATGGATATACAGTCCCATATACAATGGGATATATAGCCCCATATACAATGGATATACAGTCCCATATACAATGGGATATACAGTCCCATATACAATGGATATATGGTCCCATATATAATGGGATATACAGTCCCATATACAATGGGATATATAGCCCCATATACAATGGATATACATTCCCATATACAATGGGATATACAGTCCCATATACAATGGATATACAGTCCCATATAATGGGATCTATAAGGTTTGGCGGATGTTTTGAGTCTGGACCTAGGATTTCATTCATCCGTGCAGGGAACTTCCAATGTGGAAATGCCCTCCTCACTGCACAGTCACTGAATCATCGCGTGCAGCCCCAGAACGTTGCTCAGGACACTAAAAGGTTACCTGCTTGTCCTTGATCATAGAGGCAGGAAGAGAAGAACACTGGATTTCCAGCCCACTCACCACTAGCCCACACTTCCTCTCTTGTACATCATCGGGGAGTTGTGAAGGTTAAATTCAATCAAGCCTGGGCATCTCGGAGCAAATCTGAGCGCACGAGATGAATGTCCTCAGCAGGTGAAAATGCCCTGATTTGATTGTTCTGCATTTTCCTTCCTCTCTGTCTGCCTTCAGATCGAGTGTAAGCAACGGCCAGACAAAGGACCATCAGCGGGGGCAGGAGGTGAGAGGAAGGGAGGAGAAGCCAAAGGCACGACTCAGTCACGAGCCGGAGAAAGCGTCCCTCAGGCTGGCAGGGGATCACACCGTGGAACAAGACATAGCTGAATCAGGCACATATTTACAGGCAACAAGTTCTCTATTTCTCTGCCCAAATAAAGATCCGCTCTTTGGACCATAAGTTCAGTGGCTTGTACGGGCAGAAATCCTGTGGTTTCCCGCTCAGCTGGAAATAAGAAATAGAATCTCCTCATTATCACAGTCTGGGATTCGCCCCAAAGGTCCCTGAGAGATAAGACCGAGCTCCACGGCACCAACAAAGTGTATATTGTCTCCCCCAGGTTTCGGCTGGACACGCTCTGTGGCCGCCGGCAAATGCCCCATTTTCAGTCTCTGACGAGTCATAAAGGCCTGCGGAAAGACCTTTCCACCGGAGAAAAATGGGCTTAATCACGGCCTGTTTGTCTAACAAGTCTGCTACAAACATCAGCTCTCAGTGAGTCAGCCTGGGGATCAAGTCAGGGACAAGAACTTAATAAAGCAGGCTCAGAAGCCCAGGCCGGCCCTTTCAAAGACAAGACACAGAAAAGGAGGCGGCAGCAGGGACACGCTGAGGTTCCGGCCCCGGCCCTGCTGCTTCCCACCCAGCTAGTAAAATAAAAGGAGCTGGATCGGCCGGCCCCCCAAATTATTTCCGATAAAATTCTATAATTCTGTGTATGACCTTGGCTGCATATCACCTCATTTTCCTGGACCTCAGTGCCTCCTCCTCCTCAGAATGAAGGTGTTAATTAGCTCACACCTAAAGTCCCTTCCCAAAATCAGCTCCGTGTTCTATGAAGAATGGACTCTCTGTGCAACAAAGAATATGTGTCCCTTCTATTTTCAGAAGAACCATTTCCCACCCCCACCCCCTTCTACACAGATTGAAGATTGAGGCCATTTTTGTTCTTCTGCATTTCTAGTTCCTGAAGTCTGGTTTATTTTAAGTCTCCTTCTACGCGCTCCCAACGGTTCATGAAAATTATCAAGATTATTCACTTCAGTACATCCTGGGCCTCTGGAGGCAAAAGCCTATAATTAGCAAATCAAATTAGAGCATGTTTTTAAGAAATGTTGTACCCATGAAGTATTCTTCTTTTTGAATTTTGTACCTGCAAAATGTGCATCCAAAAAGCTTCTCCTCCTGGGAAAGGCTGGAACAAGCTCTATTCTTCCTCAGTTTCTATTTCCATAATCCTCATCCCACTTTCTCTCTTTGCCCATCTCTCTGCCTTATGTGATCTCTTTTAGTCACTCTTTTTTATGTTTCTCTGTCTGTTTCTCTCTCCCTCTCTCTACCTCCTTCCCCCTCCCACTTCTCTCTCTCTCTCTCTCTCTCTCTCTCTCTCTCTCTCTCTCTCTCTATATATATATATATATATATATATATATATATATATACATATAGATAGATAGATAGAGGGGGAGATATATATATATATATATATATATATATATATATATATATATAGAGAGAGAGAGAGAGAGAGAGAGAGAGAGAGAGAGAGACAGAGAGAGAGAGAGAGAGAGAGAGAGAGAGAGAGAGAGAGACAGAGACAGAGACAGAGAGAGAGAGAGAGAGAGAGAGAGAGAGAGAGAGTAGTAAATATATGGAGCAATAAATAGAACACCAAGCAGCCCATTAAGGATTCAGTAATGTCTGGGTTATTTCTCCCTCCGGTATCTCCAGCAGGGAATGTTTTTCTTTTTTACTCTCAAATTAACGACACAGTGAAGGGAGTGGACACAGAGGAAGAAAACTTGAGCCCAGCTCTGCCCCCAACATTCTCTAAAGCATGACCATGGGCAAGTCACTTAATTGAACTCCAATTCTATGGTTTCATCAGTAAAATGGGCACAAGACTCATCTTCAAAGGTGAGTCTTAAAAGAATAATAAAAGCCTCAGAGAACAATAAAAAGGACATTTGTTAATACTCTTGCCCTGATTCAGTGGAGAGGAAGGGGAAGAGGAGTGTGTGATTCTACATCATTCTTCCCTCTCCCCTCCACCATTCTAATATAAGTTCCTCCAGGAGAGGAACCACTTAATTTTTGCTTCCGAATCCTCAGTGCCTAGTTCCGTACCTGGCTCAGAGGGGTCTGGAATAATTTCTTATTGAAGTATGTTTAATCACCCCTTTAACTATAGGGGTTTGCCAAGGGTACATGTATGTGCTTAATCCTCATCCCTCGCTCTGTACGTATATATACATATATAGATACAGACACACAGACACATACACAGACACACACACATATATATATACACACATATACACATACATGCATATTCACATAGACATATATAATGTTATGTGTATAATTTATGTGTATATCACACACACACACACACATATATATATATATATGTAATGTGTATATGAAAAACCTTTCCTGATCCTAGGCCTACAAGTGTCTAGAGCTCTCCCTCCCTAGCTACTTTGATTTTACCTGCTTATTTGTATTTTATTTCTTTCATATTTATTCCGTGTGTATATTGTCTCCCCGTACCTTAAGAGTAAATTGTTTACTCTCTGATTCTGTATACCCATTTCCTAGCACATTGCCTTGATTACAACAGGTGCCTAATAAATGCTTATTGACTGACTGAATTAAACATCTCATTTTTGCCTCTGGATCTTCAGTAGGTGTTTGATAAATGCTTATTAATTGTTGTCGAATTAAATATTACAGAACATCCTGGTAAAGTATCAGGACAACATTTGCAACCTGGAAGAAATATGCTAGGTACAATGGTGAATAAATTTTAAGTCCTAAATGGTTAGCTTTGGAGTTGTAAATGCCCTGCACTATCCAAGTCCACAAACCAGGCCCTTGCTCTGTTTACTTGACCTGACCGGGGTTATGAAATCTGGTTTCTATTGTTGGCTTGATGCCTTCTTGGCCATCCGGCTTCCAGGGGTATCAGCCCAAATCCATCAGCCAGGATGAAGCTCCTGGAAGCCTGGCACGTGGCTCTCCGACACCCTGGTACTGGCCGGGCTTTTAGGTTTGAAAGATTTTTTGGTGAAAGGAACACCAGGGCCTTGTTCAGCTCCTTCTGCTGGGGAGACCAGGAATCAATTTTGGCGTATGAAAGTCCCAAGTTCTGGAGCAATGGAGGAAGCCCACAGATCACTGAGACACACACTTGAGCATGGGTTCGTTCTTCTGGGTACCACCTAGGATGTGGCCGGTCGGACTGGTTCTTTGTCAAACATTTACTGCCCTTTCCCTTGGTTATCTCAGCCGCTCATAAATTCCATCATCACTTCCACACAGATGATTCCTGAGTCTACATAGCCAGGGCTGCCGTGGGCTCCAGTCCCACATCTCCAGTCTCCTTCGGAGCAGCTCCAACTGAATCTCAACAGCATCTCAAAGCCAACAGCCCCAAGCGGAGCCCATCTTTCTCCCCTGAGCACCTTTTACAAAGTACAAGTATCTCTGATGATGGAAGCAGGAAATCCGGTGGCTCGAGAGTGGATGGACCCCAAATAGGGGCCCGGGACCAGAAATGTCTTGCTGCAAACTCTTTCCTCGGAAACTCTTGGGTTTTATTCTGACTATTGAATCCCTCCCTGATGCATGGTCGTGGGCTGGCCCTGGCTCTCTTGCCTGTCCTGCCTCTTCCCTGCCAGAAAGTCTAGGCTGATTATCCAGACAAGAATCCCTCCCAACTTTTCTTCCTATTTCTGGACTGTTGTTCTTGTTGAGTCATGTTTCAATTATATCTGACTCTTTATGACCCACTTGGGGTTTTCTTGGCAAAGATACTAAACTGGATGGCCATTTCCTTCTCCAACTCACTTTACAGATGAGGAAACTGAGGCAAAAGGACAAAGTGACTTGCCCAGGGTCACACAGCCAGTAAGAGTCGGAGGCTGGATTTGAACTTGGGAAGATGAGTCTTCCTGACTTTATACACAGTGCTCTATGGCACCCCTAGCTGCCCTATGGCACCTCTGCACTGCTCCTCTCTGCTCCACCTTTCCACCACCGAGTCATCTTCCTCATGGGTCCCATCCCCCTCACATGCTTGAATCTGAACGGACCCCAATGACCAGAACAAGAGTCGTCAGTCTCCATCAGCCCCAAGTCTCGAGCCTCCCCCACCCTTTCCCCTCTGACATGATTCTAATGTCGCCCTTTGAGGCAGCAACATCCCACAAAGGGCCAGGGCCCGAGCCCAGCTGCCACCTGCTCTCTCCACCTGGTGCTCCAGGTTTGGGGCTAAGCCGAACAGGAATGCCCCGCTCCCCCGTGTAATAGCCCTCACTGACTGAGGTGACTGGTCTGTCCCAGCTCTCCGTTCATCCAGCTTCCACCTTCCCTGATTAGTCCTTAAAACAGTCACCGGGTGTCCAGCACGGGCAGCTGACTTGCTAGGCGGCTGCGACAGGACACTTCCATGCACTTCTTCTTGTAATTTA
>NC_133621.1:16873367-16890867 GCF_048593235.1 Sminthopsis crassicaudata | reverse complement strand
ATTTCCTAGTGCTCAAAACAGATAGAAGGAAGCTCTTGCCTGGTATTAGTTAAAATTAAAATTAAGGATAAACTAGGAAAGAAACTGAAAAATTACTGTTAAAAGCCTGAAAATTCAATGTCAAAAATGGTTGTAGCAGCACCTGAATTCTCTCTGTTCCTGTCATTTACCTCTTTTGTATAGAGTTTGAACCCAGAGAATCACTCCCTCCATAATTAAATCCTTGCTTGGTTTTAAAAGTGCTTTATGACCCAATCCCTTCCTAGCTCTCTAGACTTCTTGCAGTCTTGTCGTCCCTTCTCCGAGTCCTACACATGACCCAGGAACACTGGCTTCTTTTCCTTTTCTTGGACAAGTCACTCCATCTCCCAACTCCCAGCATTTGCCCTGGCTGGACCCCAGACCTGAAATGATCTCCCTCTCTGGCTTCCCCAGTTTCCTTCAAGAACCTACAAAAATCCTACCTTTTACAAGGTCTTCCCAGTCCTCCCTGATTCTATTGGCTTCTCTTTGTTGATGATGTTGATTATATGCTGTCTATAGACTGTTCATTGTCTCTTCCACCAAACTGCTAACTCCTGGAGAGCAGGGCTAGACAGATTTTTACCTTTTCTTTATCTTTCTTTATCCCCACCACTTAGTATAGGACTTCAAATACAGTAGGTGCTAAATAATTGCTTTGTTGATTCGACTCTAGGAAAATAGACTGTTCAGGCCCTTGACCCGGAGAGGCTACTCTCAGGCTGGGTCACAGAAGTAACAGAGCCAGGGAACCCAGAAACTACCTGGGGCCGCAGGGGAGGCCCCCCCCCAGAGAAATTCCAGCACCAGTGACTCTGCCAGGGAGCTTTCCCTCAGGGGATATTGGGGCCAAGATTCCCAACATTAATCCATCCTCTAGTATTTCTGTCCCGGGCCACAATCCATCCTAAATTGTAGCTCCCACAGTTCCATGGTTTATATTTTCCTTCATGCCTGTATAGCCTTTCAAGTTTACAGGAAAGCTTCCCTATTACAATCTCAGACACTGGTTCACATTAACTGGATAAATGAGAACTGAGCCAGACAGACAGCCCGCTTAACGTCTCATTTCCATTTGGGGAATTGTCCTCCCGAGTTAATTTTCACTCCCCTTAGAGAGTTTCCTTTGGCTTAGAAAATGGTAATCACTTCTGATGTCTTATCCTCCTAGTTGGAATTTTTGCTAAAGAATTAAAAAAATAATCTGTTTTTCTTTTCAAAGGAAACCTTTCATCCTAGGAAGATTCACTTCCACAGGCAAAAATAAAAGAAATAATTAGGCTACAAAGAGCTAAGGGGAATTAAGCCAGTCTAAAAAAACAATTACACTTAATCTGATCCGACTTTCTACCTGATTAAAAAATATTCAGCAGCTCTTAAGTCCCAACCAACTGCAGAATGTAGAAAAGGGAGTTATGTATGCATAATGAGTTGGGTAAAATTGTTTGGGGCTATGTTGGGAAAGGCTTTCAAAGCCAAATCGGGATGACTCCAAGATTCAGATTCCAATCCTGGAGGAAAGAAGAAGAGATGGGGAAGGACAATGAAAATGTCTAGGATGCTGAAAAAAAGCAGCCAGATGGGGGACAGAACCAAGAGAAAGAAGGGTCATGGGATCCACCACTGGGAAAGATCAAGGTTACCCTTCATCTACCAGCGGCATTAAGCAATGGAATCAGCACAGCTGCCAACCTACGGATGGAGTATGTTGAAGCTCATTTCTAGCTTTTCTGAAGATCCCCATGTCCAGATGTCTACGTGCAAGGCCGTGTACATGTCTTTTGGTCAATATGTATAACTTGGGAAAGGGGGGACAGGCTGGGGAAATGAGGGTGCACGAGAATTTTAGCACAATTGTGAGGGAGGCTGTTGACTACTGCTGATTTCTGACATGTTTTGGGAGCTACAATTGTGTCTTTCTGAGGGAAGGAGTGCGAGGGCACACAAGATCCATTTCCCTCTGCCAGTGCAATGGAGAACAGCCATGGTGTATTTACCAAGAAAAACGAGCCTGGCTTCCAGAGCCCTCGTACCCTGGAAGACCATTCTGCTTAATAAAATGCTCTGCTGAAAGTCGGACTCCCAACGAGCAAGCCAATGACAGAACACTGGAGCAGTGCGTAGTAGAGTTGGAAAATGACTCTGAACGCCTTGCAGGGGACCCCCCTCAGGAATAGCACAATAAACCAGGGGCCTGGACTCAGAGTTAGAGATTTGCCTGCCAGTTTAGGGGTTTCCCTTTTTCTATAGGGAAGGTCCTCCAATCCAAGAGGGTAATTCTGATCACACTGGATATAAATCTTTCTTTTCTGGACTGAAGTCAGGAGAAGAGGATCACAGGGAAAGATGGAGATTCAGCTTTAGTGGGGTCAATCTTGAAGAGGTGTTTGGATACCCAAGGGGTAACTAAAATGCAAACCTAAAAGGAACAATGGGAGTCTCTAGTTTAGATCAGACAGCAGTAAATGCACCCAACTTGCTGCCAGAAGCAAACAATTAAATGGTGTAACCCCTAGATTGAGTATTATTATGCTGTATCCTGAAGTAGAAAGTTGGTCAAGCTTTAAGACAAAAATATCTCTTCATTTTCTTATCATATTCCTATGCAAAAATAAGAATGTTTCTATTCTCATGGAAGCATAAAAATAAGTGGGGCATGTCCATTAAGCTCCAGGTAGGGAGAATAACACCTAGGCAGTAGCTACCAACTCCTCTACCTTTTCCTCCTTTCCCCTTTTTCTTCCCCCTTTTTATTTCGTTAAGTGAAGCTCTTGGATAAGTTAAATTGCCTTCGTTCTCTCGATCTGAAGTATAAAGGACATGGAAGTAATTTACTTTCCTCAGGCAGCCCACGGGGCTGTGAGAGCCATTACTGGCTGGGAATAGCTGTGGGTCTTACTCACTAAAAAGCTGAAATAGCCAGAGGATCTGGGCCGGCTAACAAAGAGCGTTAGCCATGCCCTTGTGGAAGGAGCCTGCTTAACACCCAGCATTCGGTAGGGAAGCTGTAAGAGGCAA
Source organism: Sminthopsis crassicaudata (assembly GCF_048593235.1). Taxonomy (NCBI): domain Eukaryota; kingdom Metazoa; phylum Chordata; class Mammalia; order Dasyuromorphia; family Dasyuridae; genus Sminthopsis; species Sminthopsis crassicaudata. Next base: position 16,887,828 of record NC_133621.1, on the reverse strand, counting down.
TGCCGTGCACAAAACAGCCCAGCAAATGACGTCAGCAGCTCCACAGAGAAACGGCAAGTATCAGGAGGCACCTGTAGGAAAGTCAAATGACTAAGCTATCCATCTCCCTCTCCCAGAATAGCCTTGGGAATGTGTGGGAGAGAATACCTCTGTGTGTTAGGGCAGAGGAGGGGGCTTTTCTTATCTATCTATCCGTGTGTTAGATTAAATAACCTTGAGTTAATGTGTCCATTGATTTTATATGTTTTTTTTAAAGCATCAGATAGGGTTTATAAGTTATAATTTTGAATAGATGTTGATCCAAAGAGCGCTTCAGATGTTGCTGGGGTTTTCAGGGATCCACCTACAGGAGGGACCATAAGGGATAATAAGGAACATTTATTATGAATAAGATATTTTACCATAGGCGTTTTAACCTATGCCTTCTCTAAATCAGTCAACTAAATGTAGGTTGGATTACACTGAATCAGATTAAATAAGCTGGGTTTTTTTCATTATTTCAAAATGGGTCATGTTTGTGCAAAAAATCCACTGTAGCATAAAATTGAGAGGATCAATAAAAACGGAAGGGGGGGGGAACTGATACACCTCCTCCAAATTTTAATTAGAGACATACCGGATACAGCTGTTATTGTAGTTTTAAAAAACCCACTGAGGGAAAGGTAAATTGCATTAGATTGCACTTGGAAGGGGATTCTTGTAAGAAGCGATCTAACTTCTGGTGCTCAGATTGCCTTTAATGGAATTAAACAGAATCAATTTCTAGAAAATGCTTTTCGGATCCTTAGAAGGCGCATTTGTGGACGATGGCATAGGTAGGTACCCAAATAAGGGACTGAGTAATTAGGTAAATCCAGACTAGGTAGAGACAAGTAGTCTGGAGAGTTCCATCAAGTCCCCCTCCTCACCCGATTCTGGGAAGTGATTGGATGAAAGGAAGAAACGTCTTCTTTTTAGAGAGAAGACTACGAGGGAGTTGGAAGCATCCATGGGGGCTGTCGACATTGATCAGCTTCAGGAGCTAATGGTTTTCTGTTCTTTGCTCCTTCTCGTTGCCTCTGGGACACAACCTTGAGGCTTTAAATGGTAAAAGCCTCCTCTGCCAGGTTCAGAAAATAGACAGCTAAGGTCAGCTCCCCCGCCCTCATCCTCCCTTCAGACCTGGGGCCCTCCCTCTGTTGTCCTTCCGATCTTTTGTAGAAATGGAGTCTGTAACAAAGCCTGCCTGTATCAGCGCAGGTGCGAAGAGACAAGATCTCCATTACCTCACAGACCATCTGATCCAGAGCCCTCACTTTACAGACGAGGAAACCAAGGCCAAGAGGTAAACCGGCCTGCTCAAGGATGCTGGGATTTGAAGCTGGACCTTGGGACTCTCATGAATCCAAACTCCTCACTGCCCCAGGCGGAGCAGACAAGCCGTTCAGTTCTGAAGTTTCCTTGGGCCGCAGGTGCTTTGGGGGCATCCATCGGAGGCAATGCATGAAAGCCAAAGAATGGAAAAGCCACCATGGGCAGGTGCTCCCGGCCCTCCTCCCTCACTACAAATGTGAGCCCCAGCCTCCCTGTACTACGCCCTTCCAGAACAACCCTGTTCATTCATCACGCACTCATTCATACACCAGCCATTCATTAATTTATTATAAATTAAATTTATATAATAATATAATATTATGGCACATATATACTTACAATAATCAATAATATAATGTTAATGATAAAATAAAAAATATATATATATTATTTAATTAATTTAGCAAGCATCTTTTCTATAATACAGTTCTGGGTACAAGGTAAATGTATGGAGATAATGAAGACGGAGTCCTTTGCTTCAAGGAGTTTATAATCTTGCAGAAACCTAGCCTCAACATACCCCAAAATGCAAGGCACAGAAGACAATGAGAGCATATAATAGTGGGATATACAAGGAAGAAAATACCCTTTCCAAATCAGGAGGCCGGAGAAGGCTTCCTAGAGAAAGCTGGAGTTGGAAGACCAGGTAGAAATGTATAAAAGATTCTCTAAGAAGAGTCTCCTACTCCCTTTCCCTCTCTCACCTCCTGAGCTAACATCATGTCGGGAGATGTTTTATAGACATCTATAAAATTTACTCAGTTGATAAAGTAAAGTATGTTATTGTTTATGTAAACATGTTCAAATACACCGTATATATATAATATATATATTATATATATATGAGCACATATAGATATAAAAGTTAGCAATTGTTATTACTGTACACCTAAAGGGCAGAACAGATTGTATGGATGTCCAAGTCGCTTTGCCTTTCATAGGTAGCCTGAATTCACTAAAGTTAGGGGATAGGATCTGAATTCAAATCCCCCTTCTGACATTAGTTGTGTATTTTTGAATAAGTAGTTCTATGTAAGCCTCTCTGGATTCCATTATCCTCCTCTATAAGATCAGAGGTTTAAATTAAATAACCTATGTACTCACATATGCTTTTCCCAACATTGTACAGGTGGCAAAGAAATGGCAGGGGGTGCAAATGTGCTCCAGACACTCAAGATGCAAGACCCAAAATTCAAAGATGAGTTAAGGGGGGAGGACTTAACTCCAATCCACAATTTTCAAGCAGGTTTCATTGTTTTAAACCTCAAAATAACGTTTATGTATGAAGTGTTATATTAAGCCTTAAGTAATATATAATCAGGTTCTATTTCTGACTGAAATCTGCTTGCAGCCTCTAATTATGGCTCCCACTCTCCCAGCCGAAATGCAGCATTCACAGTTTATGTAGGATATAGTGTTTCTTGCTATTTTAATCCTTTGAACACTATGCTGGGGGGAAAGGGTAAAATCTCTGGTCACTCAAAGTCTTTTCCACAAACTTGGGTTGCCCTGACTTTCACCCTGCCACCTTGACCCCTATGTTCCCATCAAAATAACCAAGGATGAATGTCATCCAAGGACACAGAATTAAGATGGCCAAAGGGACCCACCTACATAAGAGATGCCCGACTTCATTACCACCCTTTCATTTCTATGGGAAATGAGGGAATTGAAGGCCAGAAAAAGGTTGTCTACGTGGCCCTTATTCTCTATTTTCATTTAGAATCAAGTCCATTTTACTTAGGCTGTCTCTAGGTTTTACAAAAGTCCAAATTCCAACAAAACTCATTGAGGGAAGGCCCATGCAGATGTCATGTCAATTCTACCCCTGGAGGCCTAATACATAATACAAGGAGAACGGGGCCAATAAGAATAGCTCTGAGTCATGTTCAATAGCAGCCCATCATCAGTGCAGAAGATGCCTGGGTCTCCCAGCTGCGGAACTGGCCTCCTACGTGCTCCTGGGCAGGTCACTCCCACCTCTGCACCCCCCTATAAAACAGAGGGATGAACTGCACCAGATGACTCTGAGCTCTAACATTCTGTGATCCCTGATTATTTCTGTAAGATTTTCTCAGCTTCTTGGGTCCAGTGCATTAAAATTCACGAGCATTTGACTCCACTGCACGTTCTCGAATCAAGAACCGCGGGCACGTCGAGCGCTCCCCTCAGATGTACCTTACATGGAGGGACACGACAAGGCTAATGTTCCATCGGTAACATTTCAGGAAGTGAAGAATTTTTGCCTCCATTATAGTTTTATCAAAGATGGCTCCTTTGGCTCACTTACAGACGAGGGGGGAAGCACTTCCAAAGCGATCGCTCTCCCACCCGGTTTCCGTAATGGAGATATAATTTCATTTTGTCATGTAGGTAAAAGGGTATCCCGAAGAAGTCTGGGTCTCAGCAAAGGTGTTCCTGTAGATACTGGAAATGGCCTGCTCTCTCTGGTCCTTCCTGAAGAAGTCAATAGAATTGTACAAAAGCAGGAGCTAAACGACATCTCCGGAGTGGATGGGGGCAAACGGTGCTGACCCAGTTGTTATGGGCCATTATCACAAGAAACAGGAGCTTTGTCTGGTGAACCAGACATGAATGGCAGAGAAAGGACTCAGAGATTTGCAGGCTTTCCAAACTCTCCTTCACAAACGTGTGTGAACCCCCTTCGGGGGACGAGAAATCTGGACTTGGGCGAGGAGGAGTCAGAAGATCCGCATCTCTAATGATGAAGCTGGCCGAGGGAACGGCAGGCTCGGCTCTGCCCAATCCGCACTCCTAGTTGTGGTGCTTGTGTGTGGCTTATGGAAGCGTCCCCACGGGCAGCTCTTGTTTCCTGCTTGGTCGAACAATGATGGACCTCGCTCTGCTGACCAGCCAAGTGCAGTCCGAGGAGGCTCATCTCAGGCGGTCACCGTCAGAGCTCATCTCAAAGACCGCGGAGAGGTCGGCTCGCCCAGATGGACAGTGGGTCAGGGGACACACGTTTGACACTCAGCATAGTTTCTAGGACATTACAAGCACTTAACACTGTTCATGTGCTGTCTGTCTGTCGATCATCCACCTGACTGGAAGCTGGGCAACCGTGGGGAAGTTACTGGTCTCTTCAGACCTCGGTTTCCTTTTCTGTAAAATGACAATAAGAGCAGCCTCCACTTCACAGGGTGGTTATGAGTTGCTGTTGCTGCTGATGTCACCTGCTGCGTCCACATCAAAGAAATGAGGTCCTTGAAGTCACGGCACTTTTGTCACAGTGCTTTTCTTGCACAGAATGGAAGGTCCTATAAAAACAGCGCTCTGGCATTTTGTAGGATGGGCCCATGTGCTCCCTGACAGACTCCGTCACTCACCTGGCAGAACGGTCGCTGGGAAGACACATCAGTTAGGAGATTCCCAGAGCAAGGGAGAATCTTGTTTTTCTGCCTTTAATTCTTAGAGGTAGCACCAGAACCGGGGGGGGGGGGGTGACTGGCACTTTGCCCCAGAGAGCAAATGGAGAGGACATTGATGCACTTCCCACACGCTGGCTTGCTGGAGAGAGCTCTTCTCCTTCCAGCCCCATTCTATGCTATCGTCCCCAGAAGTTACCATGGGCGGCCTCCCCTGTTTCTTCTGCTTTCCCTCTGTTCGTTTTTCCCTATTTATCCGGGATATAGCTGCTTTGTAGAAATTTATCTGCATGTTATTTCCCTGGGCAAACCACTTCCCTCTGTTTGCCTCAGTTTCCTCATCTGTAAAATGAGCAACAGAAGGAAATGGCCAACCATCCGGCATCTCTGCCAAGAGAAGTCACAGAGAGAGTCAGACAGGACTGAAACGAGTGAACAGTGACAACACAACCAGGACCTTGCTAACTCCACCTGGTAATAATGCCAGAGAAAAACAAAGGCTGAAGTTGGTCCTGAGTGAGAAATCACCACTGCTGGAGTCACAATGGAAGGAACCAGATCCAGCTAAGTGTCCTAGCATCATGTTTTGGAGAGGGGAGACAAAGGTGGCAGGAAGCCCAGTAAAACGGCACTTGTTTCACGGCACTAAAAGACTAAAAATCACTTCCAAGATAAAGTCCCGATTTCTTAGCTTGGCATTCAAGGTCCTTCACCATCTGTGTCCAACCTAGCTTTCACATGGAATCTTTAGCTCCTTCTTTAAATGGATCCTTGGCTCAGTATCCCCACAGTAGGCTCTGGATTTTCTCACCTCCCCTCACATCCTTTCCTTTCACCTGAAATACTCTCTTTCTTCTTTTCCCACGTATCCCTAACTCAGATCCCACCGTATCTGGCTACTCCTCCCTCATCAGGGGGATCTCTACCTTCTGCATTACTAGAGCACCTTGCAGACACACCTTTCATTTACCTACATCTCATGCACGTTTTTAGTCATTTATTTAAATGTTAACAATCCTAGCCTAGCTTGTTCCCAGGCCTCCTGCAACTGTCCGACATTGCTCATTCTGATTCATGGCTTCTCTACCCCTTGCCTTGTGAGGCTCCTTCTCCATCTTTTCTCTCCATAAACCCTTGGAGTACATGGTAGACTTATTCAATGTTCTTTTCCCCTTTATACAGATCTCTCTCTCCAGCCTAAACCTCTGCATCAAGGTCCCATCCCGGATGTCCAGATGCTTGCTGAACATCCCTACGGAGCTCTCCCCCATATACATCTCAAAATCAACCCGTCCAAGAAAAACGCGTCATTTCTCAAAAAACAAAAAAATGGAAAAGAAAAAAAGTCTTTCCCTTTCAATCTCCCTACATCTATTATTGGTACTGAGTCACCGAGGCTCAGAATCATGTCTCTTCGCCCTGTCCCCTGGGACAAGACAAGAAGTGACCCCTAGATTCGACTTGAGAAACATCTCTTCATCATCTCTTCAAATTTGGCACCAAATGTCCCGGTGTGGAAGGTACCTTCTCCTCCAAGAAGCACGTGACGGTTCTGGAGAGAGTGCCGGGAAGGGCCCCCTGATCATTAACCTTGGCCGCCTGGACTCTGGTAGACACACCCCTCCTGCCCCAGCAGTGGCTCTTCCACATGAACGTCCCCAGACAAGGCCAGGGTCATCATGAGATTTCCAGCACCTCAGTCAGTAAGGAGCTCCTCAAAGTGGGGGAGGGCCAGTGGAGGGAGCCCGGAGAGCTTTCCTTTTCAGTTTCGAAACCGTTAAATACAAATTTAAAACGCCAGGAAGGTCCCTCCTTAGTATTAACAATAGAACAATCCAGCCGGCAGTTACCCAGGGCAGCCTCTCTCTCCTTTGAACCCCGGAGGCACTGAATGTTCAGAGAATGCTTTTCTCTCATTGGCTCCCCACTATTTGGGGGCACTATTGTGTGACATTTAAAAATAGATCGGGAGCGGTGATTAGCTGCTATTAGGCTCCTTTTAATTATGTAATTCTAGGGGGTAAGAATATCTTGGAGAGAGAAAACGTGGGAATTTTGGGTTTTATCTAGTTCCATCTGTAACCTTGACTGCAAATTATAATTGCATCTGCTGAGGCACTTTGCAAGGGTATTGTATGTAAGAGCAATCTGGGGAGGACTTTCAAATCCATCCCCTAAAGAAACTAACATTAAAAATAGCACGATGGATTCAGAAAAATTTATTTACAGAACTGTGTGCTTTAAAAAAAGAGAAATTCTGAAGAAAATGATCTCTTGAAGAAAAGAAATCATTGGAATAGCTACTATTTACCAAGACCTCTAAGGTTTGTGAAATGCTTTTCATATACTATTATTATTTGATCCTCACAACAGCACTGCACAATATGCCCATTTTACAGATAGGAAAACTAAGGCTGAGAGTGGGTAGTGACTCTCAGGGTCACACAATTAACCCGTGTCTGAGGCAGGATTTGAACTCAGGTGTTCCTGACTCTGAGTTGATATATGGTTACTATACCTCGTTGGTGCCCCCAAAACATTCTTCTGTTTACAAAAAAAAGATTCACTAAGGGTGCCTTTAAACTGATGGACACTTCTAGTTCATGGAAATTTATTTCCATATGCAAAACACTGATGGACAAAGAACTTTTTAAGATCACTTCTAGGACCCATTTAGAATTGGATTCACTGATGACCTGCAGCAGGGAAATCTCTTTTATGGCACTCATAGCATTTCTGCTTAATGCTGACATCTTTAATCTGGGTGCAAATAGCAGAAACTTTGGAAATTCTTCCATTAAGAGGGGAGCTATTCAGAAAGTGATCTGGGTATCTGAGTTCTTTCTCAGGATGAAGAGGGATTTCTTTTTCAGACTGTTTATCTTCCATTGGATTAAAAAAAATTAAAGGAAAACAAAAACTCCAGAAAGCTTTCTGTCTCTGAAATGACTTGATGATATTTGTGTATAATTTTGATTTTTTTAACCTGTTTTTGTATTTTATTACCACAACAAGAAGTGAATTCATTCAGGATCTTCAATCAAATTCAATCAAATTCGACAAATTCGGTACAAATCAAAAGTTCCTTAAGAGTCCTAAATTGCTCCTGTCTTTCTATCCCCAGCATTCCTTACCATTCCTGTGATTCCCCAGACCAAAGCTTTCTCCCCAGGCACAACTCTGCTGTGTCTCTACATTTAATATCCCTACATATTATATGTCTCTATATACAATATCCCTATATTAAAGATTATGAATTACATATATGTGTGTGTGTGTGTGTGTGTGTGATGTGTCTCTATACAGTATAATATTTATCTAGAATCCCTCTAGTAGAATGTGAGCATTTCGAGGGCAGGCATTGGTTTAGTTTCCATTTGTATCGCTTTCGATTGGATTCAGTCGTGTCCAACTGTAAAATTTAAGACCCTATCTGGAGTTTTCTTGGCAGAGATACTAACGTGGTTGGATATCTCCAGCTCATTTTACAGAATTCAGAAACTTAGGCAAACAGGGTTGAATAACTTGCCCAAGGTCACACAGCTTGCAACCTCTGAGGCTGGATTTGAAGCCAGGTATTCCGGACTCAGTACTTGATCCATAGTAGGGACTTAATGGATGTTATTTCATCCATTCCTGAGAACAAATAGCATCTGATAAACAATAAGCATTTAATAATGTTTGTTGTTTGGAACTGGCCCATTTCCTAACCTAATGAATCAATGAATTCAATAGTTCATTAATTTAAAAAGGGAAATCCAAACTTTTTTTTCCAAATAGCTAAAAATGTTACCAACAACCAAAAGTCTCCATCCTGGCTGCGCGCTTAGAGGGCTCCCTTTCCCAAACAGAAATGTCTCAAAGGCACAATTAGTTACTTACCAGGCTTCTCATCCTGTATTCAAGAAGAAGAAATAAGAGGGACTTTGGGGTTCCTGAATCCAGAGGGCATTTAAGAAATTTTTGATGAAGACCGAAGTCCATCTCAAACAAAGGACCCATCATCTATCTGAGAGCCATGAATCATGCTTGGCTAGCATCAGCTAGATGCCATCTGCCTCATTCCCTTTTTTGGCAGAGGGAACCTCAGTGTAACAGATTTTCCCAGACTACAAATTTCTCTTTGAAGGCAATTGAGAGACCCACTTCGGGACTGAAACAATTGCTCCCATATTTTTTCCCAAGACTGCTCTTAACAAAAACATGATACCGAGAGTCAGGGGAGAAATTATAATGTTTTCTGAAAATAATGAAAGAGTACTTTATTCAGAGGCTCCTGAATTCAGCCCTCCAGCGTTCCATAAAAATCCATATGGAGTGCAGAAGAGGACGGGTCTGCCTCAGGACCCCAGATCGGGTCCTCGCCGTCTCCCGTGACTGTCAGGATCAGAGTGGCGGCAATGTCTTCCAGCCCGGCTAGCCAGGTACCTCAGCTGCACATGAAAGCAGCCCCCACCACTGTGGCTGCTGGGAGCTTTTGGTCCTCGTTTCAGCACAGCTGGGATGACGTCTGTGTTCACACTGAGCACTCCTGGGTGATCAGTGCAAGCCAGCGGGCCCTGCCTGGTGCTTTCAAGCTTTGGGGTCTCCATGTTGGCCCATTAAGAGATTTTCTGCCTCATGGGGCAGCCTGAGATGAAGGAACCTCACCAGGTTGGGTTCGGGTCTCCCTTTGAGTATCTTTTGAGCAGGGAAAAGCAGAGAAGGGAGAAGCAGAGGAGGAAAAGAGGGGTGGAGAGGGCAGGAAAGAAGAAAAGGAAGGAGGGGATGAAGGTAGAGATGAAGGAAGATGATGAAGGAAAAGGAGGAAGAAGAGGGGAAAGGGGATAGAAAAGATGAAAAGGAAGGCAGAGACATAGATGTAGAGATGGATGTAAATGGCCCTCAGCTCTAAAATTATAACCCGTCATATTGTAACAGGAAGCTCCCACCGCCTATCAACTAGTACCCAGCAGTACATTCCGAATACTCAGCCCGGCTAGGCCAGAGCAAAGCCAAGTTACCCAGACCCAGCCACGTGGGAGATCCCACTGTGTAAAGCACTGAGGGGGACTCCAGAGTGGCTCTTATTATACTGAAATATAAATGCATTTTTTTCTATCAAGGTCAAAGATTCTCTTAAATAGATCTTTAAAACACACACACACACACACAAGTACTTGTAATGGAAAAGAAAACACGGAGACAAATTTGTGCAAAACAGGTGTATACCAGGGAAACTGGGGAGAAAGGGATCCCAAGGAGGCTTCCTATAGAAGGTGGATGTCTGCTGAGCTGCCAGGGAGGGGGGTGAGAGGGACGCCTTCCAGGGCGGGTGCCAGTGCCAGCCAGTGGGGAGGTTCGAGGACTCACAAGGAAGCCAGCTTCCTGGGCCTCAGAGTACCCAGGAGCTAGTACGGTGCAGGAAGGTGGGAAAAGGCTGGGGAAGTGGGCTCTGAATGCCGAGCGAGCCCTACACTCTCCTGTGGGTTCCCCTTATAGGGATCTAAAATCCAGAAAGTGCTGAATATTTAAAGAACTGAACAAAGGGCCATGAGACTTGTTTAGTGGTTTATTTTCCTTATTCAGGACTTCTATCAGTGAAATCACAGGTTCACCCTCTTTGCTGAAGTCTCCACTACACGTCACACGCTTTAAAGTTTTAGGAGCTCAAAGTCTGTTCCCATGAATAAATTCAGAGATGTTTTTATTTTCTCTGTCACCTCTTCCTACCCTCAGCTCTGGGATGGTCCAGATAAAAGAACCCAAGGCCGTGATTGGAGGCTCCTTTCTCACTCTCAGCATCCCTTTGCCATGAAAGGCGGTTTTCAAGATTTCAAAGCAGCAGAGGCAGCAGATGACATTTCCCTCGAGTCCTTGAGAAGGGACAGGCTATCGAAGAGAAGGGATTCTTTCTGGAGAGAACAGCTGCAAAGCCACTTTGCTTCATTTGCTTCATTGTAGGAGCTGTGTGTTGCCAGCAGCCACAGGACATGGGAACTCCCAAAGCTCAATTAGAACACTAATTGAGGAATAAGGAACAAGGAGGCTCTGAGTGAACCAGCAGGTGTATTCTCCACCTCGCCATGCAATGACCTCTATGGTCCCAGAAGCCCCTCTGAACCTCCAAACTAAATCAGACGCACAGATTCATTGAAACCAAGTGCTAACAAATGATAAAGCTCAATATGTGCCCCTTCCTATGTGGATTTAAAAAGTCTTAAAATATATCTTTAATGGCATGAAAATATTATAGCGAAAACTCTTTAGAAATTAGTTAGTACAGGATGATTTCAGAGAGGCCTGGAGACACTTACATGAACGGATGCTGAGTGAAGTGAGCAGGACCAGGAGATCACTGTACACTTCAACAACAATACTGTATGATGATCAGTTCTGATGGATGTGGCTCTCTTCAACAATGAGATGAACCAAATCAGTTCCAATTGAGCAGTAATGAACCAAACCAGCTACACCCAGAGAAAGAACTCTGGGAGATGACAATGAAACACTACATAGACTTCCCAATCCCTCTATTTTTTATTTCCTTCACAGGCTAATTGTACACTATTTCAAGTCCGATTCTTTTTGTTCAACAAAACAACTGTTTGGTCATGTATACATATGTTGTATTTAATTTATACTCTAACATATTTAACATGTATTGGTCGACCTGCTATGGGGGAGGGAAGGAGGGGGAAAATTGAAAAAAAAAAAGTTTTGGCAATTGTCAACGTTGTAAAATTACCCATGCAAATATCTGCTAAATAAAAACTATTATTATTAAAAAAAAAAAAAAAGAAATGAGTTAGTAGTTTGGAAGAAGTATTTGACCTTTTCTGACATTCCACTATTTAATCAACCAATCAATAAATACATTTTTAAAACATATTTCCACATTTATCTTGTTGCACAAGAAAAATCAGATCAAAGGGGGGAAAAACAGAAAGAAAATCACAAGCAAACAAACAACAACCAAAAAATACTATGTTGTGATCCACACTCAGTTCCCACATCCTCTCTCTGGGTGCAGATGGCTCTCTCCATCACAAGTCTATTGAAATTGGCCCAAATCACCTCCTTATTGAAAAGAGCCCCGTCCATCACAGTTAATTCTCATATAATTTTGTTGCCATGTACAATGTTTTCTTGGTTCTTCACTTAGCATCAGTTCATATAAGTTGCTCCAGGCCTTTCTGAAATCAGCCTGCTGAATCTTTCTTTTTTTCCCTGAGGCTGGGGTTAAGTGACTTGCCCAGGGTCACACAGCTAGGAAGTGTTAAGTGTCTGAGACCAGATTTGAACTCAGGTCCTTCAGACCTCAGGGCTGGTGCTCTCTCCACTGCGCCACCTAGCTGGCCCTGAATCATTTCTTATAGAGCAATAATATTCCATTACATTCACATGCCATAAGTTATTTAGCCATTCCCCATCTGTGGGCATCCACTTGAACAATTTTTTAAAAAACAAAATTAAGCAAAATTTTAAAAAATTTGGTACCATGGGCTCAGACACCATTCATTCATTCAGTTAATCCATGGGCACCTTCTGTTTTCAAGTAGCTGTGACAGGCCTCACACATACGAATATATGGGCAAAAGCTAAATGGCTGAAGGGACTGGAGGTCTTAGAACGATGTAGAAGCATTGACTTAAACCAAGAAGTGCGGTCTGATCATCTGATCTCACTAATGAAGAAACAAAGCAGAGATATGAGTTTTCCCAAGGATTCAGTCAAATTCCTATAATTGATCCACACTTGATTTCCCTTCAGAACAGGGAAAGAAAAAGTAAAACACTGAGGTAATTTACTGATAATGAAAAACTGCTCAAAGGAGCAGACACATGGCTCGCATCTGGGGGCACGAATTGCTCTAAAGTAATCACCTCCTTTTGGTCACTAGCATTTATTCCTTTAAAATAACGTCTGGCAAAAAAAAAAAAAAAATAGAGATTTTTCAGACAGAATATAAATAACTGTCGAGAAAGAAGTCTGAGAAATTTCCTGGCACTCCCCCTTCCCAAAGTGTTCCTCCAGTGGCAGGCAGACCCAATGGGGTGCAGAGCCCCCCTGAACAAATCCCCCCACAGTTCCAGGAAAACTCTACCCCTTTCTCAGGAGGAAATCCCTTTGGGGTCACCAGTGATATTGTCAATAATGAGGCCTCCAATAGGAAACCAGCCTGGGGGATGTAAGGGTGACTGCTTCTGAGACCCAGAAACGGTGGCTGTTAAAATAACTACCAAAAAACAAATAAAAATGTTGAAGAGTATCTAGTTTCTCAAAGAAAAGACCTGACTGAGATCCAAGAAGGAGAATGTACCAAAGCCTCCTGGCCGAGAACATAAAAAGCCTGGAAAAGTGGAGACAGGTGACTGAGCTGGGGAAAGACTGGAGAAATGGGGGGGGCAGCAGAACGGAGGCTGAAGCAGAAGCGGGAGAGGGCAGGGGGGATGTCTGGGGGTCCCAGGTTGTTTCACGCAATGGAACAAATGGAAAAGGGCTCGGCCCTGGCCCCTGAGCGGTGGCCACATCAACGTCCTCAGCTTTCCGAGGCTGTTTATGGGTCCAAAGAGACATTTCCTATCAGCTCATCAGCCTCCACCCTGGGAGACCTTGCCCTGGGTCTCTTTCGCAATCAACTGGGAACGGTGAGGGTGACTCAGAGATGGACGTTGGAAGCAAGAGCTGGTCCTGGCCCAGAGGAACAGGCCCGGCTTCCTGGGGAGCCAGCTCTAGGGTGGGAAGGGCCTTCACATTCACTTTCTACTTCAGGTGATTTCATGGTTCCTTAATCCTGAGCCGTAAAAAATAAATGGTGATGACCGGAAAGCAGGTCATCTGTTCACCCTGGGGCTTCTCTGCAGTAACGGGCCAAAAAATCAATAAAAAACTGAGTAAACAAGCCCTTGCTAAAGTCCAGGTACTGGCCGTACAACACCAGGCCGCAGATCAAGAGAGCTGGGAGACCTCCCCGCCCCCATTTTACAGATATGAAGACTAAGTCACTTCCCCTTAATTCCCAGGTCAATAGGTCCCATTACACCATATGGCAGTCTAAGCCTTCAAGGAATTTTTATTTCATGACGAGAGACCGTGTGAGCAAACATGAAAACATGGAAAATAAATACAAAGGGAATCAAAGGAATTGGGGAGATGCACAGGAGGTCATCAAGAACAAAGGAGACTTGTTCCAGTACGAAGAAGGAAAATGGCCATATAAAATTAAGGGAGGAGGAAGGAGAGGAGGAGGAAGAGGCCTGGTGAGGTTGGTCAGTATAATCCTTCTCGGGCCCATTTGACAGCCCAGGGATTTGCCCCAAACCAAATATTTAGTTAGTTCCCCTCAGAGATGCCCTAATTAGGGTTAGTAATGTAAATTAAATAGATAGATTTCTGCATTCCCCCAGCGGGCCCCGGTTGACAGCACCAGGAGTAATGGAAGTCAGCTGATTCATCCAAGCTTGAGCCAAGTCTCCCTGTGGCCCTCCATGTCCCATTTGTGACGCTGCAGGTGAGTGAGGGTGTGGTCCGGGGGCCGGACACAAAACAAAGCCTATTGGCTGAGCCGGAGTTTGAATCTCTGGGCCTGGCCCTTTTGACCCAGAACTTTTTTTTTTTTTTTTTTTCAAATTTACTTTACTTTATTAGAGTTTTTTATTTTCTCAAAATATATGCATGGATACATTTTCATCACTGATGACCCAGAACTTGAACCGACAGAAGAGAGATTGCTGAAGGCC
>NC_133621.1:16860867-16868367 GCF_048593235.1 Sminthopsis crassicaudata | reverse complement strand
ACTCACACACACTCACACACACAGACACACACACTCACACACACTTACACACACTCTCTCACACACACTCTCTCACACACACACTCACTCACCCACACTCACACACTCTCTCACACACACACTCACTCACCCACACTCACACACACTCTCTCACACACACACTCACTCACCCACACTCACACACTCACACACACTCACACACACTCTCTCACACCCACACACTCACACACTCACACCCACACTCTCACTCACTCACACGCACGCACTTTCTTAACTTGGTATTTGTTGCTGCATATTTTGGGTCCTCCCTGATACTCTGCCGGGCACGTGATAGTGTTCCCTTTTGCTCTGGCTTGTGTTGCTTTTCCGATTTCCTTTTTGCTTACTCTGTTTCTTCTTACTTATAAAATAAATCGTGTATATAAATAAGAAATAAATAAGATGGGCTGAAGGGTTTGAGTCTAAGGGAAACGGCCAAGTGACTTTTATTAACAAGTCCTTCAGTTAATAACCTGGCCAGGCCTTCTCAGGAAAGTGGCGGGAGCCTCCACACTGGCTCCCAGACCCTAAAATGAGCAGAGGGCCGGCCGACGACTGGTGGTGCCGGAGCCTCTGCCATGAAAGCCCCCAGAGTCGCACAGGCCTAGAGACGCGCTCCAGAGGTGAGACTCCCTGCTTTCTGTCGGGGGGTAAGGCACATATGGGGCGGGAGGCCTGGTCGGCCGGCCCCGCGTGCTCTTAGCCGGCCGTAATAGTCTTAATTTGGTTGTTACTTTTCCCTGAGTACGAGGGGAAGCACGGCTGGGGGAGGGGAGGAGGGCAGGCCAGCCAGCGTCACCTGGCCAGCTCAGCCGTCCGTGGGCACCGCATCCCGATGCTTGGGAAGGCCCGCAGGGCAGGTCGGGCCTCCTCGGCCCAAGCCTGGCTCCTCATTCCTGGATTTATTGGGGAACTTCAGCAGTTTTAGCCGAGCAGATGGCCTTGGAACGGAGCGCTTTAAAAGGCACTAGAGAGCGCGCTGGGCCCTGGTTCTTCCTGCGTGATATAAATTAAGAAACAAACAACAAAAGTGGAGCTCACTTGCGAGATCCTAGCTTTCCAGGCTGTCCGTAATTCAGAAAATGCCCGTCGGGCTGGTTTTTGGTTTACTTTTCCCCAGGCTCGGTGGCCTGCTTTTCCACTTGATATAAAATCTGAGAGCCCCCCCCCCCTCTCTCCATGTTCTGGCTGTGGGCTCGTCCTTAGACTGCCCCCAGGTGACATCATGGAAACTCCAAAATGGAGACAGACTCCCCTGGATTCACCTCTTTTCCCTTGCACATAATAATAGATTTGGGAGTGAGGGATCCTTTTTAAAGAGCTCCCCCCCGCCTTTTTGTGAATCATTTGGAATTCCAGAGAAATCGATCAAGAAGAGGCAGTTCATTGTTCTGAGATTTCCAAGGTTTTTGTTTTTTGCCTCCCCTTGAGAATCCATGTCTCCCAGATATCCGAAGGGGGGAGGAGAATTTCATGTGCCTTACCAGCCAGAACGGGGGCTGCTATAAATTCAGGACCCGTCGCTATCAAGTTTTCTCAATTAGAAGATAAATCAGCTTCCTGTGTTAGTTTAATTCTGTCCTTTATTTATCTACTCCAGTGAGCCGGCACGCTGCAAACATCATCTTAGGAATGTATTAGTAGGGCCCAGTGCTCACCGCTCGATGGGCACGTTCGGGGATAATGTTTAAACTCCGCCCGAAGCCCGGGGAGCGAAGCCGCCTGGGGGTGGAATGCGGGTCCCCTGGTTCTGGCCCGCCAGATGGTCCCAGATGGTACAAGGAACGCCCATTACCCACGCATCAGGGATGCGGCAGGCCCCGTTATCCTGGGCATGTACCTGAACCAGGATGCTCCGGGGGAACTCCGCGGGAGGACATCAAAGGGCAGCGAGGGGCTGAGCATTTTCCAATCCATCTTATTGAGACCTGGTAGAGAAAGTGTCTGGGTCTAGATTAGAACTCAGAAAGACGAGTCTTCCTTCACTTTCCTTTCACCAATAATAATAATACCATCAACAAAATAATAATAGCTAATACTTAAATGGAGAGTTAGGGTTTTCAAAGCTCCATTTCCTTCTTTGGAAGGCATGGAATAAATAGGAAGATAATAAAAATGATAATGATAATATTTATACAATGTTTTAAAATTTGCCAAGTGCCTTTTGTGTACTATCTCATTATCATCCCCATTTTACAGATGAGAAAATTGAGTCTTAAGAAGCTATCAAGTGTTTGAAGCAGAATTATAATTTGAATGTCCTTCTTTCTCACCTTTGCCTTTTAGAAGCTGGGATTTATGTAACTACCTTCTTCATGAATCCTCACTAGTGCTCTATCAACTACACCAGCCCTGAGTGACCTTTTAAATCAGGGGCACTTA
The DNA here is from genome assembly GCF_048593235.1 of Sminthopsis crassicaudata. Classification (NCBI taxonomy): domain Eukaryota; kingdom Metazoa; phylum Chordata; class Mammalia; order Dasyuromorphia; family Dasyuridae; genus Sminthopsis; species Sminthopsis crassicaudata. The sequence continues at coordinate 16,865,946 of NC_133621.1, read as the reverse complement.
AATTCATTGAGGTTCTCTGACTCAATTTATAAGAAAGGTTAAAATACTTTATGAATAGCTGTAAGAACTTTGGAACTTGTGATGGAAAGAACCATCTGCATCCAGAAAGAAGATTGATAGGACTGAATGTGAATCACAACAGAGTTTTTTCACCTTTTTTGTGATTGTTTTCTTGCTTTTTGTTTTCTTTCTCCTTTTTTTCTTTTTGACTTAATTTTTCTTGTGTGGCAAGATGTAGAAATATATATAGAAGAATTCTATGTGTTTTAATATATATTGGATTACTTGCTGTCTAGGGGAAGGGGTGGGGGAAAGAAGGGAAAAATTTTGGAACGAAAGGTTTTTCAAGGATGAATGTTGAAAACTATCTTATCTTATATTTTGAAAATAAAAAGCTATTTTTTAAAAAATTCTAGAGATGAATGGTCTTCATGATCTATTATGTTTATAGTTTTCCTACTTTTGAACTCTATTCCCGGTATAAATCCAACTGAACCATAGTGTATACTGTTTTTGACATATTGCGGTAGCATATTTGTTAATACTTATTTAAAATCTTTGTATTACTTCTCTCTGGTCTCAAAACCAAAACCAGGGAGAGTCAAAACGGAGAAAGAAAACTATAGATCAATATCAATTGTCTGAGTCTATTATTGCAGATTAAATTCAGTGTAATACTTTGAACTTTCTTTAGGGAAAGTATGTAAATATTACCTAATATTAGGATGACATTGGCTAAATAAATGCATTGCACCAAGTTGCCCTTTTACACCAACTAAAAGTACACTGCAATCCTAGAGTGTCCTGAAAGCAAAAGCTATTATTGGCATCTGAACTTGTTCATCCTCCAAAATTCTCTGTTTCTAATGAAAAAAAAAAAACACAAAACTAAACAAAACAAACAAACAAACAAAACGCATCCTCTTAGTTATCATATTATTATTATATCTTTCTCCCTTCCCCTTAAGATATGGTCAGTTGCTGAGTCTTGTGATCTGGCCTCCACAATTTTCATCTGTTTCTTCTTCTACTCATACATTCGCCTATGCAGCCATACATTTGAGATGCTGTGAAATTATAATCATTTTGAGCCGAAATGGTATAGTCAGAAAGTCAAAACAGAAAATCAAAAAGACAAGAATAAAGCTAATTCTCCAGACCACTCACCTAGACACTAAACTGTGCTTCTGAAGTAAGGACCACACTTGACTTTCTATGTGTAATAAGTTGTTAATGTATTTATGGCTTAGGCAAAGATAAAATCCCTTCTTCTGTTTTTACAATTCAAAACTCAGTACCCTAGGAAAAAGGCTCTCTTACATGCACTTCTGTATAATTTCTTGCACAGAAATGTCAATTTCTTCCTCTGGTGATTTCCTGGTTGATTTGAGTTGGTGGAGAGAATAGTGGATTTAGGGGCAAGGCATGTATTCTAGTTACAGCTTTACCATTTACTAGCCGTGTGATGTGGTACAAAACTCTAAGCTTCCTGAGCCTCTATTTCTTCATAATATTTAATAATAATTTTTATGCTGTCTACTTCATGGTAGAACCAAGAGAATGAAATGATGATGCATAAGAGAGCATTGTAATCATAGTGTTCTATAAACATAAGTTATTGCTTTAAGGGCAGATATCTGAACCTGCCCATCCTCCAAAAATCTTCCTTCTCCTACTCAGATAGTCATCACCCTAGTTCAGACATCAGTTCTCCTCTAGATTATTGATTATTAGTTATAGATTATTATTGCTTCCTAATTAGTCCCTATGTCTCTATGGGTTCCCTTCTTCAATTTAGTTTTCACAAAGCTACCCAAATAATCATCCTAAGCCTCAGGCTGAGGGTGCTATTCTACGCTCAAAAGCCATGACTGACTCTCTTGGTCCGGGAATAACTTCAGCTTGCATCTTCAGCTCAACGTCTTAAACCTTTCACAACCTGGCCCCAACCTGACTTTTTAGTACTAAAACTCCCTTCATAGCCTTTTTCTATGTGGTCTTTCCCTTCCGTTAGTCTCAATTCAGGTGCCACCACCTCAAATTTCTGTCTCATTTGCATCTCCCCTTTAACACCATCCTACCAGGAGTTCAGATCTGCCCATGACACTCGCTGGTGGTGTGACCCTGGGCAAGTAGTTTCATTTTTTGAGTCCAAATCTCAGTTTTACTTCCCTAAAAATTAAGGGAGTTGGACCAGATGGATTCCCAGGTCCCCGACTAAAGCCAGGTAAGCTTCTTAAGAAAAAGTTTATGCAACGATATGGAATAAGGCCCAAAGGGCTATCAAATGGTGCATCCCCTTTGATCCAGCGTGTTTCTACTGGGCTTATATACCAAAGAGACCATAAAGGAAGGAAAGGGACACACATGTGTGAATATGTTTGTGGCACCCCTTTTTGTAGTGGCCAGAAACGAGGGCATGCTTATCAGCAGAGGAATGGCTGAATAAGTTGTGGTACAGGAATACTATGGAATATTATTGTTCTGTAAGAAACGATCAGCAAGATGATTTTAGAGAGGCCTGGAGAGACTGACAGGAACTGATGCTGAGTGAAATGAGCAGAACCAGGAGGCCATTGTACACAGCAACAAGAAGATTATGTGATGATCGAGCATGATGGACTTGGCTCTTTTCAACAGCAAGATGAGTCAGGCCAGTTCCAATGGACTTGGACTGGAGCGAGCCATTTGCATCCAGAGTAAGACTGAGTGTGGATCACAACATAGAGTTTTCTCTTTTTTGTTATTGTTCACTTGCTTTTTGTTTTCTTTCTCATTTTTTTTCCTTTTTGATGTGGTTTTTCTTGTGCAGCATGATAATTATAAAATTATATATAGAAGAATTGCACATGTTTAATATAAGATTACTTGCTATCTAAGTGAGAGGATGGGGGAAGAGAATTTGGAACACAAGATTTTGTAAGGGTGAATGTTGAAATCAATGCATATATTTTGAAAGTAAAAAACTTAAAAAAGAAATAAAAATGGGAAAAAGAAGAAAAGGCTTGTGGTGGTTGCTTAATTATGTCTTGTGTCTGACCCTTTTTCGATTTTCTTGGTAAAGATACCACAGCGCTTTGCTGTTTCTTTCTCCAGCTCATTTTACAGAAAAGAAACCCAAGGCAGATAGGGTTAAGTGACTTGCCCAGGGTCACTTAGCTAGGAAGTGTCTGAGGTTAGCTTTGAACTCATGGAGATGAGTCTTCCTGACTCAGGTCTGACATTCTATCCACTGCATCAGAAAAGGGATGCCATTTCTATCTTTTTTCTTTTACTCAGTTTGGTCCACAGAGCAGCTGTTGACTGAATGTCGGCTGAGCCAAATTCTATAATATCATTAGGTGACCTCTGCTTTATAGCAATGTCAGTCATTGCATTGGGGATCCCAGCAGGATCCCAGTGGAAGCTGAGCACTGTGGCCAAACGCCTGGTGGCAGGATCATATGGGATGAATTTGATCCAGTTTTTGTGTCTCTAAGAGGGTCTGAAATGCCAGGTTTTGCAGATAAAGGGCACCTCTGTGTGCTTTTGTTCCCACATCCTCACTGGATGTTGCCAGTGTCCCTGTTCCTACCTTCAATCTCAGAACCCTTTTCATGTATTAAAAGCTGACATTTATATGGCACCTGGAATTTTACAAATCACTTTTTGCAGATTATATAATATAAAAATAAGTTCTCGAGAAAGAGACCAGGTTTTAGAATCCAGAGGATCTGGTTTCACACTCCAGCTCCATCATTCCCTAACTGAGTGACCTCAAGGAAATCATCAAGGAAATCTCTTTGCTCCTTAATTTTCTCCCTCACCAAAACCGGAGGTTGGACCAGGGGGAAGAATGGCTGGATAGAGAGGTGACAGGCAAATAGATGAACATATAAACAAGATGGCTAAATTATGCCAGACCTCCAGTCAGGTCCCTTCTGGCTAGAAGCCAGTTACCTGAGCTCAAACCCAGGCACTGCGAATGGCAATGGGAGGTTGGTGGGAGGGGCAGTGTTACTCCCATTTTATAGAAGAGAAAAGTGAGTCTCAGAGAGCTGTGACTTGTCCATGGTCACACACGGGGAGCCTCAGAGACAAGACCGACCCCACGTCTGTACATTCCAGAGCCGGGGTTCTTCCCCTGACAATGACACAAAGAGCAAGTTTGGTTGGGACTCATCATACATGGTTTATTCCATCCATCTCCGCCTTCCTCAGCCAGAGCAGGTGATGTGGGGGTGGGGATGCCGTCTGATGCAGGGAACTACAGGTGCTCCTCACAGAGGGCGGACGGGAGGGAGAGAAGGAGGGATGATCACTGAGGAGACTGTTTAATTTGCTTTTCTCCCTGGAGGCTGAATCCTTCAAGTTGCGGGATAATGTAGCCCTGTATCAATAATGGAGGTCACTGGCAATTAGCAGCTTCTGCTAAGAGAGAAGTGCTTAGAGTCTGGGAATTACCTGATGGCCCAACTGTAAATTGAATTTGCTTGGCTGGAAAGAGTCCCTGCAGACCCTGAGATCATTAACTATACAGGGATGTATCCCAAGCACCAGCCCAGGGGAAGGGGTCTCTAACTTGTACCTAGACCTTGCTCTTCTACGCAGCCCATCCCACTCCCCATCCACGGCGTAAGCTGCCTTATCCCCCATACGTATGTCCGAATATCCACAGATATATGTCTCATCTCTCTGTCTTTGTGTCTGTCCGGGGGAGAAGCGACATGCCCAAGGTCACGTGGACTGGTGAGGGCAGAGCTAGGACTCAAGGGCAGGTCCCCGGCTCCCGTGCAGCTGGAGCACCAGGGAGTGGAGGCAGAACAAAGGAGGGATGCAGGTGAGAGATGGGGGGGGGGGTCTCCTGCCATCCCTCGTGACTGAGGAGGCCACCGAGGCAGCCAGCCTACAAATTGCTGCCTGAACAAAGAGCCATTTTCAATTCCTTCCAAAGCCCAGATAAATTCTCACAAATGGAAACCCGCCTTGTTTTCTATTTCCAGGAGACGTTTCATCCACTATGAATCAGTCATTCTCCTCCCTAAAGCCTAGGAAAAGGAAAGAGGCACAGAAAAGCGGAGGAGAGAGCCTGGGGCCCAG
>NC_133621.1:16843367-16855867 GCF_048593235.1 Sminthopsis crassicaudata | reverse complement strand
GTACTGCTGAGATCCAACGGTGAGGAAAATGCAAATGGGCAACACTACGTTTTCGGGCCGTCGGAATCCTACTGGTCATTTTCAGGTTTTAATAAAGGCTCTGTCCTTTTTAGCTGCCTGGGATGAGAAGCCCCATCTAGGGTTCTGGGCCACCAACCTGACCAGCTGTGTGTCCCAACCTACCCACATACTCCCTCATGCATGGCATTCAATTCACATTCAGGCTAAGTCCTTTCTTCTGCACTGCTGCCCAAGGAATAAGCAAAAATATAATGAGCAAAAGCTCCTCGGAATTCAGAACCCCTTTTAAGTAGTTTGTATTTTTCACGTACCACAACACCATCTGTGTCCATCTGAAAAAAAAATGGCAATATACATGTGCAAAACATTGATTCAGTCGACAGGAGGGATGTTTGGATACTTTTTAGCTGGATTCAAACCTCTCATGCCAAATCTTATGTCTTCCCCATCATGCTTTAAAGGGTTGAAAATCTCATCTGCAACCAGATTAAACATTCTTAGTGACACCGTATTTTCCGGACTTTAGAATCACACTGTTCATTTCCATGTCTTTAATAAAGGCTGGGTCTTATTTAGCTGCAACGGTAGCTGACTGGGTGCTTTGGGTGACCACCCTGAGCAGCTGTGCATTCCAACCCACACAGAGACACACTCCCTCATGCATGGCATTCAATTCACATTCAGGCTAAGTCCTATATTCTGCACTGCTGCCCAAGGGATTCTGTGGAGGGAGGGAAAAAATCATACAGAAAAAGCATCTTTTATTCAGATTTCTATTGGAAAGCCCCACAGATAGTACTCACAGGGGAAATGTTGTTATTTGCTCAGAGTCATAAAATACACCAATGAAAGAAACAGAATTAAAAGTTATGGATCTCAAGGCACTTAGGGCCTTAGATACGCTCTCTCCAGTGGATTAAAAAACTTCAACCGAATATTTGCATTCAGATAAAAAACTCTTTCATCTTAAGGTTCTCATTTTCTCTTTTAATTAAAAGTATTTAATCCCCCAGAGCCTTCCAAAAATTCTGAAGTGATAAGACTGTCATATGGTTTAATGCTGCAATGCTTCTTCTTGTCTATAAATGTTGCCTCATGTCCTTATATAGCATAATATTATAGAAAGGATGCTAAATTTGGAGGTAGAGGACCTCCTGGCTCTGCCACTTCCTACCTGTGTGACCTTAAACAAGCCACTTCTTTCTGGGCCTGAGCTTTTTCATCAGTAAAATAAAGGGGATGAACTAGAACACTAAAGTCTATGATCCTTCAGTTTCCTGCTATGGAACTATAAGGAGGCTAGAGTAAACGATCTCTAATGTTAAAGACATGGAAATGACCAGTGTGATTCGAATGCCAGGAAAATATGGTGTTGCTAAGAATGTTTATTCTTGTTGGAGCTGCAACCCTTTCATGCAGCCTGGCTTGGTGAGGCAAGCACGGGATTTGGAGTCAGAGAATATAGTTTGAAAACCCAGTTTTGCCACTTACTATTTACCTGTTGGGGACTTCACAGTCCCTCTTTGAAGTTTTCCTATCCCTGTTTCTCCCTCATGATACCAGAAGAGTCATAAAACCCCACTCAGCAGCCTCGAGGTAGACTGACTTCCAGAGCCGTCTGTATGAGTGTCATTAGCTAAGAAATTGCTGAGTCTTATGCAATTATCATGTTAAGGAAAGAGCAGTGGTCTAGCAATAGGTCAAATAACCAGTGTGGTTTGCTATTTGTGGATCCCATCCTAGCAGAATATAAAAATAATTATAAGGACAGCCCAGATTTTTCAAAACTGCTTATTTTGTTTTCTAGGTCAGGACAGCAAGGCAAGGAATTCGGCAAGTCTTGTTGCAGACTGCTCCCAAGTCAGCAGGGCTCTCCGGCTTCATCCACTTCAGTGCAAACTTAGGAAAGATTTGTCAGACAAGGAGCTGTTTATCCCACTCTGTTTCATTAAAGGATTTCCTAATAAGTACGGCAGCAATTTTTTTCTTCCATAGGTTGAAAGCCAGCAGACTGGATAGACCCAAGGCAATGCCCCAAGAACAGTTAACACCCAGTTTTCCCAGAAAGCTGTCAGGTTCCAGGTGAGATAAAATGTCAGAGAACTTTGAACCCACACTCCCAAATAAGGAGAGAGACTTTGAATGTACTTAGGCCATACAAGTACAAGTATTCTTTTCATGGGCAGAGCCAAATGAATGGGAAGACATGCAAATTTCACCCTAGTCTCAGTTCTCCATGGCCTCAATAATTTGCAAAGATTTTGCATGACTTGCCTCTTTTGCCTTATATGGAGGGAAATGAGTTGATACCTAAGTCTCTGTGGCCCCAAACAAGCCTTTTAGTGGTCACGAAAATTCAAAATATCTCCTATCTTAAACCAACACAGACTTGAACCAAGATGAGGAAAACAGGATTGTGAGGGGAGGGGGATAGGAGTGGGTGAGTGGAGGGAAGAGAAAGAGGGAAGAGGGAAGTGGATTCTAAGAAAGTCTAAACTTAGCAAGAGGAGTGGGGGAAAGAACAAAAAGGAATCCAGTTAAATAAAACAACAAAAATAACGTCAAAGTAAAAAAAAAAAAAAGAAAAGAAAAGGAAAAAACCCTCAGATTTGATAGCTTCCCATATGTAGCCATGGGGGACTGTCCAAAAGAAAAGAGCACTGAGCACAGATGATATCTGGCAAGTCTCTTAACCTCTCTAAATCTCTAAAATGAGGCGGTCAAACTAGATGACTTGTAGATCCATTCCAAATCCAGAGCTACGATTTTGTTTAAAACTTTGTTGTTGTTTGTTTTTTGTTTGACCATGACATTAGGAAGATGATGTGAACTGGTGAACTGGGTTTAAGTGAGAGACGTCTGGGCAAAGTCGCCCGCCTCGCTCTTTTCTCCAGAGACATCTGGGTCCAGTGGCCAGATATAGATCAGGATGACTGGAGATGGCTCTTACAGAAAAGGGTGAAAGTCACAGAATTGGTCTTTTCTTATTTACTCTTAGTGTATCACATGTTATAGTAAATAGTGCTAAATCTGGAGTGAGAAAAACCTGCTAGTCCTCAATTCCTTTGCCTGTAGAATGAAAGGGTAGAAACAAATGGACATTGAGGTCCCTTCCAGTTCTAAATCTATTATCCTATGATAGAGTCACTTATTTTCCCTGGGCCTCAGTTTCCTCATCTGGAAAATGAAGGAGGTTGGGCTAGGTAGCCTCTAGGACCCTTTCTAGTTTTAAATTTATGTTCCTATAATCTTATGGGCCTGGATTCAAATCCTGCCTCTTATATTTACTTTTTGGGTGCCCTCAGACAAGTCACCCTATCTGTCTGCCTTAATTCTTTCATCTGCAAAAGCAAAGGAAATCGATCCTTTTTCCAGCCTTAACACTATGAAAGAGAGTTGGGTGTTATTTTTGTCAGGCTTCTCATTGGTCTTGGTCTCCAAGAATGCTCCATTAGCCTTAGAAACCTTAATCCTCTTCTTCCAGGGAACCCTGGAAATCTTTGGGTAGGGCTTTCTTATATCCTTCCATCGATGACTTGAAGGATAAAATGAGATTTCAGTGACTACTAACATCCAGTTTTTTTCCCTTTATGTCTCGATTTTGTTAGGGAAGGGAAGGAAAGAAAGAGGGAGAGAGGGAAGGCAGGAGAGAGGAAAGAAAGATTTGTTTTGCAAAGTAAAAGTAACTATGCTATCATGTTAAATGAAGCAATCAAGTTTTTATCTACTGGATGATGACAGTAACAATGGATAACATTTATAAAAAATGTTTAAGGTTTGCACTTTACATGCTTTTAACTTACTTGATCCTCATAACAACACTATGAAGTAGGTACTATGATTATTTCCATTTTACAGATAAGGATACTGAGGCACAAAAAGGGTAAATGAAACATCCAGGATCACACAGCTAGTAAATTATCTGAAACAGATTGAAATCAAGTCTGGATGGCAAAGTGGACAAAGGGCTGGACCTGAAATCAAGAAAACCTGAGTTCAAAATCATTTGCTCTCAAGTGATGGGAAGACCAGTTATCATGTGCTTCTGTTTTTCATTCTTGTTTAACTAGTCACCAATGGCTTCTGCAACAGGACATAGAACTATAACTCAGCTGAAAGAAAACCTTGGATAATGAGACTTGGAATAGGGGGTTATTTTAAAACCATTTTCTGTCAAAAGTTTCATGATCAAGAAGAATTCAGGATCCTAAAGCATAGTATTTGGAATACTTCAACTAAAACAATGTTTATAGACTCAGAAATTGTGATAATTTTAGTCCTTAGGGGCCTTTTGAAGCTGTTCCTTTCAACAGGGAGCACAAATCTCCCAGTCACTATCATCCAATCCACATTTTGTATCAAAGATGCATCCTTCTAATTCTGAAGGACTTTTCCCCTCACTTCCTGAACTTCACTGCATTGGAGGGACTAAAAATGTAGGAAGCATGAGGAAAAAGAAGCCTGAATAAGATAGTAAAGATTATATTAAAAATTGCTGTAATTCACACTTCCTAAATCATATGATAACAGGGTATATCGCTTTTTCTCAGGAAAATCACACACACCAAACTAAAGCCCTTTTTGATTTGTTTTATTTTTTGGACTAGATTTTGATTCCATTGGCTTAGGGCAGGGTTGTCAAACTCAAAATAAAATGGGACCGCTAAATGCCACATTAAGATCCCTGCAAGCAGTCTTTGACCTAGAAAACTACAAATAGCGTTATTTCTGTTTTATTGTATTTTTATATTTATATTTTACATATTTGTTTACATTTTTATATCAGATTAGATATTTCTATATGTACAAAGAACCACATATACATATTTATGTTATATATAAACAGAAATTATGTGTGTATATGTATATATTCACTCAGTGAAAAAAATCTACCAGGAATCTGGCCTTCAGGAGGAACGAGACCTCCTCACTAGCAGCTGATCATTCCTTTCTCACTGGATGTGACGTGTAGAAGGGCCTTGTTCAGGTACCGTTAGGAACACAAGCAGACTGTCAGTCCTTTGAGGGCAGGGTCTGTTTTGGTTTTGCCCTCGTACTTCTAGCATCCCATATAGTGCCCAGTGACTGAGAAATGCCAGTTGAATTCAAATAGAATTGCCTCAGTCGCCTCTGAGGTCCCTCCAGCTCCCAGGGGCTGTGATCCTGGTAAATGCTTTTTATTTCCTACTGAGAATTATGACACTGGATTGGGAGTGCTGATAGAAGGATTCAGGACACACCCTCCATTTTTGGAGTAACTAAAAAACCAGTTTGGGGAGGATGGGCCCCCGTGCCCGGGACACTTTTCTGAATCAGCAGCTGTAAGCGGCTCCGGGGGAGGCAAGGGCTTTGGGGAAGACAGTCTGTTATCAATCCAGCGGCCTCCCTCTCTGTCCTCTATCCTCTGAGGAATGGAAGAAACAAGCTATCAGATTGGGTGTGATAAGGCAGATGAAAAAGGAGGTCTGAGGGAGAGGAACAGGCAGTTCTCAAAAGAGGAAATTCAAGTTGTCAACACCCACAGGGAAAAAATGTTCTAAATCAGTTAAAATAAGAGAAATGAAAATTAAAGCAACTCCTCTCCAAGCCCACAGACCCAGAAAAAATGGCAAAAGAGAAAAAGGACTGTTGGAATGAAGGAATGCTAATGAACTGTTGGTTGAGCCGTTAAATGATCTAATCATTCTGGAAAGTAAAAGTCACTCAACTATGCATAATAACACTTTACTAGGCTTATACCCCAAAAGAGACCAAAACAGAAGGAAGGAAGCCATTTTTTTCAAAAACATTTATAGCCATTCTTTTCATGTTAGCAAAGAACTTCAAACTGAGGAGAGTGGCCATCAATCTGAATGGCTGAACAAATATGGCACATGAATATTTTCATATGCTTTAGGAGCATGACATTATAAGAAATTACAAATTACAAAGGATGCCGAGAAATCTGGAAGGACTCCTAGGAACTGCTGAAAATGATTTCCACAGTGATTACAACACAAAAAAAGGAAAACTACTTTGAAACAAAGGACTCGGATGGATGGAATAGCCAATCATGGCGCCCGGAGGCCGATGAAGGCGGCCCTCCTCCCTCAGAGTGCTGGACAGAGGTCTTGCAGGAGCACATGCACTGTCCAAGGCTGGCTGTGGCGAGGCTATTTGTGCTCCTTACTTTCTCCTCTGGGGGTTCCTCACTTCTGATTTTTCTGACTTCCTTCTTCCCCCACGCAGCCTCTTTCCCATTTCTCTCCAGTTTCCTTTTATGTGCTGGCTTACAATGGGAGACTTCACTCCCCTCTGAGGGCAGGATTAGCTTTCCTTTTAGCTTGGATCTGGATTCTTTACGCCGTACCTGGCACAAAATAACTACTCAGTAACCCGATGATAACTAATATTTATGTAGGATTGAAGAGGCCCCATAGGTCCAGAGCTAGAAGTCTTCCCCTTCTCTTCTCCATTCTCCACGCAGCTGCCAAAGTAATTTTTCTAAATAGCAGGACTGACCCTATCACCCCTCTCCGATAAACTCCCAAGCCTCCCAATGTTCAAAGGCAAACTCTTTGACATCTGAACCTCCCAGCTCTAACTTCCATTGATGACTTCTCTTCCCCAATCCAACGTAATGGACCGTCTTACTCTCTGAAGTACCTTTGACCAGCCTGTCTCCCATTCCTGGAACGTTCCCTCTCCTCACCACCATTCATTCGTTAGAATCCCTAATTTTCTGCAAAGTCCAACCTGGGAACCACCTCTTGCTCCCCATTCTCCCTCTCCCCGTTGCTGACCTCTGTAAAAGTTCTTTGTAATTATTTCTGCACACTTCTGTAACCTTGTTCCTCCCAATAGAACATCAGGTTCTTGGGAGTCGGAGTTGTTTGTCCCTACATGCCCCAAGCCTAGCACTGGCTCAAGGCTTCTACTTTATTGTTTTTTTTTTGGATCATTTCTGTTGTTTTGATTCTTTTTTTTAATTGTGTTTTATCCCTTAACAGGGAAGTTTTTAAGAACTGATGGATCTGTGCCCAGTCCACACATCAGAGGGTCGTGGGCTGGATTGTGAGACCCCTGTTTTTAGATTTCCGGTGGGAAAAATAGCAAATGCTCCAAATCAAGCCTTGACTTACTGTTTTGTTCATTTCCTCTGCTTGAGAATGTGCTCAAGAAAATGTTAATATTGAAACTTAAATATTAATAATGAGACTTATTTAAACCTAAAAGGGTGTCTGATGTACATTTTATTTTCTGGAAAAATGGCTGTTAAACATTCATGAGCGCACACCTGGTGTGAAGTCAATATTATTTTGTTCCTTCATTAGTTTAAATATGAACTATTATTAAATGGATTCAATACAGAATTGGGCTAGAAAAGAGACAAAAGGCTTTCTACGTGAGCACCCCTCTAAGAGATACATTAATCCAGCAGATTTCCTCTGAGTTTAGTCCTGGCACTGCTTAAAATGGGTATAAATGATGTGGATTAAGTACAGGGAAGCCTCCAAGTGTCTAGGTGACATGAAGCTTTTCTGAATAGTGAAACCCCAAAGGGATGGGGATAAACTGCAGGACAATCTCATAAGCTACATGACTGGGCAGAAAAAATAGCTGAGAAATTTTCATGTGGTCCTAGAGCAAGTACATTGAGATGGAAAAAATCTCCAAGTTATATTTACAAGGTAATGGACTCTGAGTTATCAATTATTACTCATGAAGGAGGCCCAGGAGCCTTTCTAGGCCATTTCTTACAGTCTGGGGACAAGGCTGAAAAGGGACGTTCTCCAGATTTTTCACATTACAAAAGCTATGGGTATAATTTCTGGTCAGATGTATAATATATGGATACAGTTATGAAGAGAGATGTATTCTGTAAATTTCAGCATACTAGAAATGGGGAGCAGTCTGTGAGATTGGAAAGAAGCAAACTTAGGGAAAATAAGAGAACTGATAATTTACACAATTGTTAATAAATTTAAAAATATAGTATCCCAAGAGATGATAGCAGCTAAAATTATAAATAGTGGAAGGGATTAGAAAAGGTTAGATAAACAACTGTATGGACATGTATACATATATTGTATTCAATTTATACTTTCACGTATTTAACATGGATTGGTCAACCTGCCATCGGCGGGGGGGGGGGGGGGGGGAAGGAGGGGAAAAATTAGAACAAAAGGTTTGGCAATTGTCAATGTTGTATAATTACCCATGCATACATCTGGTAAATAAAAACTATTTTTAAAAATATATATATCTGGTAAATAAAAACTATAAAAAAGGTTAGATAAATTCCTGGAAAACACGGTCAAAATATTATTAAAGAAAAATTAGAGAAGGGCTTGGGAGCCATCCCTAACCTTAGATAAACATGCCTTTTCCTCCCTAGTCCATAGGGTAAGACAATGGATGGGAGCTTCCATTGAAAAAATAAATCACATTTTATAACTGCTTATCTCACATTAAGTGTAATTAACATTGTATAAATACTCATATCTTACGGCAGTATGACATAGTTCCTAGAGGTCTGCTCAGTGGGGACCCAGGAACCCTGCTTCCACCACCCATTTATCTGTGTGACACAGGCAAGTCACTTCGAGTTTTGGATCTACAGAGAATTCCCAAGTTGCCAATGAATATCCAATTTTCAATTTATTTTTTACATATAGTGACTGTCCTGTCCAGGTGATCTTCACCTCTTCCAGTTCCCTCCACCCCTTAATTAAATTACAAATCCAGATGAAAAATCATTACAATCCTCATGTCAGAAGCAAGACTTAGATTTGGAATTTGCTTCATTTGTCATCTGAATCCAGTATAAATAATGCCAAGGTGTTTTCACATAAATATCTATCCAGGGATAGGTACACCTTTATACTATTCTTAGAGGTGCTCATGAATTTGCAAGGGCACGATGGTCTAATGGATGCACTTTGGAACCTGGAGTCAGGAAGAACCAGGTGACCCCAGGTAAGTCACAATCTCTCCGAGTCTCAGTTTCCTCACCTGTAAAATGAGGAATAACAGATCTGTAATTCTGACCTCACAGGGTTGTGGTGAGATTCCAGTAAGACAAGGTGCATCTCAAGCAGCATTTACATGTCCGGAATTTGTGCTGCGAAACCACTGGAGGATCACCAAATTCCACAGTTCCCACAGCCAAAAAAAAGCAGAATTTTTCATGTTCTCTTTAGATGATAGAATGGGAGCTCCTTGAGGGCAGGGGATGGTTTCTTTTTGTCTCTCTATTAATTAGCATAACATTTTATCCAGTATAGGGACTCAAGGGATGTTTTTTTCTTTCTTTGGTCTTTATCCTGGACATTGACCACAAAGGATCCTGGGTGGCTGGTTCAGAGCCCCACCTGAAAAGCACTTTCTTTCCTTCCCTTGCATTACCCCCCCAAGAGGCCCCCACAACTTGAAGGACATAGACTGCAGAGAAGTTGGGTCAGCTGTGTGTCTGGTCATTGGCTGTGAAGGATCACACATGTTATTTACACAAGAAGTAGCACAATAAGAAATCCTCCGCTACCTATGGGGAGAAAGAAAATGCCCAATTATTCCATTATGGAGTCCATTTGAATAAGTAAGTGGAATCAATATCCAGCTGCAGAAGGCTGTGTGTTAATAGCTATGTGAGATTAGGATAGCCCCAAGTGTATCCTTTCATTACTGAAAAATAATGTTTTCATTGAGTTGCATTTTCCCAGTAATTTGTTTATAGCGTATATGAATTTGTTTCAAAGGGACTTTGTTTGAATCCTCGGCTCCTCACCACAAGTATGCACAACACCCACTGATCTGGTGAAATTAAGCCCGCTCTTCCACGGCTACTGGATCTGTAAGAATTGTGTTCACAAATGACAGAAAAAATAAATACCTCATTTCTGCACCTCTTGTTCTCCACCTGATAATGCACCTGGCTTTCTTCTGCAAGTCTAGCAAGCAAATAAAGCCTGGAAATATAAAGAAGGGGGAACACTGTTCTCTGCATCCTGAGGCAGTTCAGTGGAGATGCCTCCTTGTTACCCCAAATCAAACAATGCTCATTTGTTAATAAGCTCCTACTATGTGCCAGATACTGCACTAAGTACTTGCTCCAAAGCCCTCGTGGTCAGAAGTAGTACTGGGATCTCAGAAGTACAGATGAACCTTCCTCCCTTCTTTGGAGAGGTGGAGTATTGCAAACTCAATTGATTTATTAATTGGTTCTGCTCAATGGGTGGATTTTCCCACCCAGCTGTTTCTTGTCGGGATCCCTCCATCTCCACTGGCACACTTGAGTTTTTGAATCCTAGCATAGGACACTTACACAGAGCTCTATTAAATGTAATCCTGCTAAATTATCATTTCACAGAGGGTGACGGGATGCAGAGTGCAACAGCAACGCACAGATCTTCCTAGTTCCAAAGTTGAGGGACCTAATTGACGTTCGCATTTTATACTAGGGAAGCCAGGGCCAAGGCTGTGAATTAATTTGCCCAAGACCCTTCAGACAGCACCAGGCTTTCCCCACTATACCCCAAGCAGACAGGAGCTGACTCTTTGACATGCAAACAGCTTTGCATTTCATCATCTCTCAGGAGATCCAGCTGATTGTGCGGAGTCTGTAGGCTGTTACATCTGTGAGATCACATGCCGAACACCCCTGCTTTTTATCATGGCTGAGACAACTGGTCCCAATGTGCATTCCTTTTCTTGACAATTTAAATAACTTTCCCTGCTGTGAAATTATAACAAGCAAGATGGGCCCTGGGAAAGAGGAGAGAAATGAACCTTCTTCCTTTCTCACAGAAGTGGGGGACTGTGGGTTTGCCATCCTGCACACACTGTCAGACACAGCGAATATAGAAGTAGCTTTGCAGAACTGCTTATCCCGGCCACTTTTCTTTTGCCTTCTTTGTTATAAGGGGCAGCTCAGTGGGAAGATTCACAGGTCCACAAATCTGAACCAGAAGAGACCTCGGGGGCGATTTATTTAGTCCAGTGCTTCTTAAACTTTTTTCACTCACCACCTTTTTTTTTTTTTTGTCTGAGAAACTTTTATGCAACTTTGGGTATATAGGGAAATAAAATAAATATACAAACCAAATAATAAATCATAAAAATATTTTCAAATGACTCTTTGGCATAGATATGGTTTTGCCATTTATTAAAGATGGAAGCAAATTTGCATATTGGCGAGATGGATTCACTTGTCTATTTTTCCATAAAGAATTACATCTTGGTGCGATATTTGTGACTGTTGACAAATTTTCCACGACCCCCACATTCAGTTGTGCCGTGTCATTCGGGGTGATGACCTCCAGCTTAATAAACTTTGATTTAGTCTAGACCACATTCAACAGATGTAGGAGTTACAGCCCACGGTATCTCGGGTAGTATTCCCGAGAGGTGGGATACGAATTCGGGTCCCCTTGTTCTACAGCCATTGCCACCTCCTGCTGCACTGGGGCGCTTCCTTGTTCTTCCGAGGCTGCTAGGTCTCCAAGATCCACCCATTGTTACCCTGGATAGTAATAACTGGAACTGACAGAATGCTCGAAGCTGAGAAATCTAAACAAAAGCTACCCACAGAAATCTGAAAATCAATTAAAAGGCTTTTCTGCCCGGGAGCAGGCTAGGCGTGAATGCCTGTGGAAGCAGGCCTTTCCTTGTGTAGGAGCCGCCTGGATCCCGCCTCTGATTGGGACTCACTTTTCCCAGTCCAATACGGCGAAAATTCCGAAGCCTGACTTGTTCATAAATCTCCATCCGTTCCACCCCATAAGCAAAGGCTCTTGGGGAAACACAATGTGTCTCCACTGATGCTCCCTTGGCAAACAGATGGATGGCTGGAAAGTGCAGCAGCTGGTAGAGAACGTTCTTTTAATGGCACGGCTCAGAGATGCAATCCGGGCCCATCCTCTCCCCGTGTTTGTGTGGCCTCCCAGGATCGCTCAGCGGCCTGTGGGGGAGCCGCGATCCAGTCCTCCTTTTCAGATGAGGAGACTGAGATCCAGACGTGACCCAGGATCCTGCAGGGGCCACACAGGAGCTGGCGGGGCAGAGCTCCGGCCATAGCCTGTACCAGTATGGCAGCGCCTCCGCCAAGGGCACAGCGGACTGGGCCACGTGGAGCTTCTGTCACCACCCACCGACTGCCTTTCCCAAGAGCTGCTGCTCCAGCCACCGTGTGGTAAAGATGGTCCCACGGCTCCAGAGAGCCGTCCGGGGGCCCCAAGAGCAGTCTGGGAAAACGGTGCTTTGGCCTGAAATGAACACCTCTCAGGGGCAGCTCAAAGAGTCCGGAGACAGGCCTGCAAGTCCAGCTCAGTGACCCCGTCATCTACACAGCATTCGCCTAAACTATAAACTTAACTGGAAAATAAATCATAATGGCACCCACCGACAATCACCATCAAGTCCCTAACATGTAGTAGCAGCTACGTGAGTAGCTATCATTATTACTTGTAGGTGCTAGCACAAAGTAGGCACTTTATAAACAT